>NW_027274371.1:0-107319 GCF_030028105.1 Mobula birostris
AACTTCCCAGATGAGTATGACTAGGTTTAAAGTTTTTCATGCCTGAGTTCATCAAGACAAAAAAGTTACTTTCTCAGTACTACTATGCTCTGACATTAAGGTAGTATACATCTCAATTTTACACCAAAGTACTTACTGCAAACTAATGGAAACACCTTAGGTTAACTTCCCACATGATTATGAGTAGTTTGAAAGTTGATTCATGGCTGTACACATCAACACAAAAAAGTTGTTATCTCAGTGCATGTAATGCTTAGACAATACAAATAGTATACATTTCAATTTTAAACCAAAGTACTTACTGCAAACCTAATGGAAACAACTTAGATTAACTTCCCATATGATTCTGAGATGTCTGAAAGTTGTTTCATACCTGTGCACATCAAGACAAAAAAGTTGTTTTCTCAGTGCATGCAATGCTTTTACAATACAAATAGTATACATTTCAATTTTACACCAAAGCACTTACTGCAAACCTAATGGAAACACCTTAGGTCAACTTTCCACATGATTATGAGTAGTTTGAAAGTTGTTTCATGGCTGTACACATCAACACAAAAAAGTTGTTATCTCAGTGCATGCAATGCTTAGACAATTCAAATAGTATACATTTCAATTTTACACCAAAGCACTTACTGCAAACCTAATGGAAACAACTTAGGTTAACTTCCCACATGATTCTGAGATGTCTGAAAGTTGTTTCATAGCTGTGCACATAAAGACAAAAAAGTTGATTTCACAGTGAATAGAATGCTTTGACATAAAAGTAGTATACATTTCAATTGTACTCAAAAGTCCTGACTGCAAACCTAATGCAAACAGATTTGGTTGACTTCCCAGATGAGTATGACTAGGTTTAAAGTTGTTTCATGCCTCAGTTCATCAAGACAAAAAAGTTAATTTCTCAGTACTACTATGCTCTGACTTTAAGGTAGTATACATCTCAATTTTACACCAAGTACTTACTGCAAACTAATGGAAACACCTTAGGTTAACTTCCCACATGATTATGAGTAGTTTGAAAGTTGTATCATGGCTGTACACATCAACACAAAAAAGTTGTTATCTCAGTGCATGCAATGCTTCGACAATACAAATAGTATGCATTTCAATTTTACACCAAAGTACTTACTGCAAACCTAATGGAAACACCATAGGTTAACTTCCCACATGATTCTGAGATGTCTGAAAGTTGTTTCATAGCTGTGCACATAAAGACAAAAAAGTTGATTTCACAGTGAATAGAATGCTTTAACATAAAAGTAGTATACATTTCAATTTTACACCAAAGCACTTACTGCAAACCTAATGGAAACACCTTAGGTTAACTTTCCACATGATTATGAGTAGTTTGAAAGTTGTTTCATGGCTGTACACATCAACAGAAAAAAGTTGTTATCTCAGAGCATGCAATGCTTAGACAATACAAATAGTATACATTTCAATTTTACTCCGAAGCACTTACTGCAAACCTAAAGGAAACACCATAGGTTAACTTCCCACATGATTCTGAGATGTCTGAAAGTTGTTTCATAGCTGTGCACATAAAGACAAAAAAGTTGATTTCACAGTGAATAGAATGCTTTGACATAAAAGTAGTATACAATTCAATTGTACTCAAAAGTCCTGACTGCAAACCTAATGCAAACAGATTTGGTTGACTTCCCAGATGAGTATGACTAGGTTTAAAGTTGTTTCATGCCTCAGTTCATCAAGACAAAAAAGTTAATTTCTCAGTACTACTATGCTCTGAATTTAAGGTAGTATACATCTCAATTTTACACCAAAGTACTTACTGCAAACTAATGGAAACACCTTAGGTTAACTTCCCACATGATTATGAGTAGTTTGAAAATTGTTTCATGGCTGTACACATCAACACAAAAAAGTTGTTATCTCAGTGCATGCAATGCTTAGACAATACAGATAGTATACATTTCAATTTTACTCCAAAGCACTTACTGCAAACCTAATGGAAACACTTTAAGTTAACTTCCCACATGACTCTGAGATGTCTGAAAGTTGTTTCATACCTGTGCACATAAAGACAAAAAAGTTGATTTCACAGTGAGTAGAATGATTTGACATAAAAGTAGTATACATTTCAATTGTACTCAAAAGTCCTGACTGCAAACTTAATGCAAACAGATTTGGTTAACTTCCCAGATGAGTATGACTAGGTTTAAAGTTTTTCATGCCTGAGTTCATCAAGACAAAAAAGTTACTTTCTCAGTACTACTATGCTCTGACATTAAGGTAGTATACATCTCAATTTTACACCAAAGTACTTACTGCAAACTAATGGAAACACTTTAGGTTAACTTCCCACATGATTATGAGTAGTTTGAAAGTTGTTTCATGGCTGTACACATCAACACAAAAAAGTTGTTATCTCAGTGCATGCAATGCTTCGACAATACAAATAGTATACATTTCAATTTTACACCAAAGTACTTACTGCAAACCTAATGGAAACAACTTAGATTAACTTCCCATATGATTCTGAGATGTCTGAAAGTTGTTTCATACCTGTGCACATCAAGACAAAAAAGTTGTTTTCTCAGTGCATGCAATGCTTTTACAATACAAATAGTATACATTTCAATTTTACACCAAAGCACTTACTGCAAACCTAATGGAAACACCTTAGGTCAACTTTCCACATGATTCTGAGTAGTTTGAAAGTTGTTTCATGGCTGTACAAATCAACACAAAAAAGTTGTTATCTCAGTGCATGCAATGCTTAGACAATTCAAATAGTATACATTTCAATTTTACACCAAAGCACTTACTGCAAACCTAATGGAAACAACTTAGGTTAACTTCCCACATGATTCTGAGATGTCTGAAAGTTGTTTCATAGCTGTGCACATAAAGACAAAAAAGTTGATTTCCCAGTGAATAGAATGCTTTAACATAAAAGTAGTATACATTTCAATTTTACACCAAAGCACTTACTGCAAACCTAATGGAAACACCTTAGGTTAACTTTCCACATGATTATGAGTAGTTTGAAAGTTGTTTCATGGCTGTACACATCAACAGAAAAAAGTTGTTATCTCAGAGCATGCAATGCTTAGACAATACAAATAGTATACATTTCAATTTTACTCCAAAGCACTTACTGCAAACCTAAAGGAAACACCATAGGTTAACTTCCCACATGATTCTGAGATGTCTGAAAGTTGTTTCATAGCTGTGCACATAAAGAGAAAAAAGTTGATTTCACAGTGAATAGAATGCTTTGACATAAAAGTAGTATACATTTCAATTGTACTCAAAAGTCCTGACTGCAAACCTAATGCAAACAGATTTGGTTGACTTCCCAGATGAGTATGACTAGGTTTAAAGTTGTTTCATGCCTCAGTTCATCAAGACAAAAAAGTTAATTTCTCAGTACTACTATGCTCTGACTTTAAGGTAGTATACATCTCAATTTTACACCAAAGTACTTACTGCAAACTAATGGAAACACCTTAGGTTAACTTCCCACATGTTTATGAGTAGTTTGAAAGTTGTTTCATGGCTGTACACATCAACACAAAAAAGTTGTTATCTCAGTGCATGCAATGCTTCGACAATACAGATAGTATACATTTCAATTTTACTCCAAAGCACTTACTGCAAACCTAATGGAAACACCATAGGTTAACTTCCCACATGATTCTGAGATGTCTGAAAGTTGTTTCATAGCTTACACATAAAGACAAAAAAGTTGATTTCACAGTGAATAGAATGCTTTGACATAAAAGTAGTATACATTTCAATTTTACACCAAAGCACTTACTGCAAACCTAATGGAAACACTTTAGGTTAACTTTCCACATGATTATGAGTAGTTTGAAAGTTGTTTCATGGCTGTACACATCAACACAAAAAAGTTGTTATCTCAGTGCATGCAGTGCTTAAACAATACAAATAGTAAACATTTCAATTTTACTCCAAAGCACTTACTGCAAACCTAATGGAAACACTTTAAGTTAACTTCCCACATGATTCTGAGATGTCTGAAAGTTGTTTCATACCTGTGCACATAAAGACAAAAAAGTTGATTTCACAGTGAGTAGAATGATTTGACATAAAAGTAGTATACATTTCAATTGTACTCAAAAGTCCTGACTGCAAACTTAATGCAAACAGATTTGGTTAACTTCCCAGATGAGTATGACTAGGTTTAAAGTTTTTCATGCCTGAGTTCATCAAGACAAAAAAGTTACTTTCTCAGTACTACTATGCTCTGACATTAAGGTAGTATACATCTCAATTTTACACCAAAGTACTTACTGCAAACTAATGGAAACACCTTAGGTTAACTTCCCACATGATTATGAGTAGTTTGAAAGTTGATTCATGGCTGTACACATCAACACAAAAAAGTTGTTATCTCAGTGCATGTAATGCTTAGACAATACAAATAGTATACATTTCAATTTTAAACCAAAGTACTTACTGCAAACCTAATGGAAACAACTTAGATTAACTTCCCATATGATTCTGAGATGTCTGAAAGTTGTTTCATACCTGTGCACATCAAGACAAAAAAGTTGTTTTCTCAGTGCATGCAATGCTTTTACAATACAAATAGTATACATTTCAATTTTACACCAAAGCACTTACTGCAAACCTAATGGAAACACCTTAGGTCAACTTTCCACATGATTATGAGTAGTTTGAAAGTTGTTTCATGGCTGTACACATCAACACAAAAAAGTTGTTATCTCAGTGCATGCAATGCTTAGACAATTCAAATAGTATACATTTCAATTTTACACCAAAGCACTTACTGCAAACCTAATGGAAACAACTTAGGTTAACTTCCCACATGATTCTGAGATGTCTGAAAGTTGTTTCATAGCTGTGCACATAAAGACAAAAAAGTTGATTTCACAGTGAATAGAATGCTTTGACATGAAAGTAGTATACATTTCAATTGTACTCAAAAGTCCTGACTGCAAACCTAATTGAAACAGATTTGGTTGACTTTCCAGATGAGTATGACTAGGTTTAAAGTTGTTTCATGCCTCAGTTCATCAAGACAAAAAAGTTAATTTCTCAGTACTACTATGCTCTGACTTTAAGGTAGTATACATCTCAATTTTACACCAAGTACTTACTGCAAACTAATGGAAATACCTTAGGTTAACTTCCCACATGATTATGAGTAGTTTGAAAGTTGTATCATGGCTGTACACATCAACACAAAAAAGTTGTTATCTCAGTGCATGCAATGCTTCGACAATACAAATAGTATGCATTTCAATTTTACACCAAAGTACTTACTGCAAACCTAATGGAAACACCATAGGTTAACTTCCCACATGATTCTGAGATGTCTGAAAGTTGTTTCATAGCTGTGCACATAACGACAAAAAAGTTGATTTCACAGTGAATAGAATGCTTTGACATAAAAGTAGTATACAATTCAATTTTACACCAAAACACTTACTGCAAACCTAATGGAAACACTTTAGGTTAACTTTTCACATGATTATGAGTAGTTTGAAAGTTGTTTCATGGCTGTACACATCAACACAAAAAAGTTGTTATCTCAGTGCATGCAGTGCTTAAACAATACAAATAGTATACATTTCAATATTACTCCAAAGCACTTACTGCAAACCTAATGGAAACACTTTAATTTAACTTCCCACATGATTCTGAGATGTCTGAAAGTTGTTTCATACCTGTGCACATAAAGACAAAAAAGTTGATTTCACAGTGAATAGAATGCTTTGACATAAAAGTAGTATACATTTCAATTGTACTCAAAAGTCCTGACTGCAAACCTAATGCAAACAGATTTGGTTGACTTCCCAGATGAGTATGACTAGGTTTAAAGTTGTTTCATGCCTCACTTCATCAAGACAAAAAAGTTAATTTCTCAGTACGACTATGCTCTGACTTTAAGGTAGTATACATCTCAATTTTACACCAAAGTACTTACTGCAAACTAATGGAAACACCTTAGGTTAACTTCCCACATGATTATGAGTAGTTTGAAAGTTGTTTCATGGCTGTACACATCAACACAAAAAAGTTGTTATCTCAGTGCATGCAATGCTTCGACAATACAAATAGTATGCATTTCAATTTTACACCAAAGTACTTACTGCAAACCTAATGGAAACACCATAGGTTAACTTCCCACATGATTCTGAGATGTCTGAAAGTTGTTTCATAGCTGTGCACATAAAGACAAAAAAGTTGATTTCACAGTGAATAGAATGCTTTGACATAAAAGTAGTATACAATTCAATTGTACTCAAAAGTCCTGACTGCAAACCTAATGCAAACAGATTTGGTTGACTTCCCAGATGAGTATGACTAGGTTTAAAGTTGTTTCATGCCTCAGTTCATCAAGACAAAAAAGTTAATTTCTCAGTACTACTATGCTCTGAATTTAAGGTAGTATACATCTCAATTTTACACCAAAGTACTTACTGCAAACTAATGGAAACACCTTAGGTTAACTTCCCACATGATTATGAGTAGTTTGAAAGTTGTTTCATGGCTGTACACATCAACACAAAAAAGTTGTTATCTCAGTGCATGCAATGCTTAGACAATACAGATAGTATACATTTCAATTTTACTCCAAAGCACTTACTGCAAACCTAATGGAAACACCATAGGTTAACTTCCCACATGATTCTGAGATGTCTGAAAGTTGTTTCATAGCTTACACATAAAGACAAAAAAGTTGATTTCACAGTGAATAGAATGCTTTGACATAAAAGTAGTATACATTTCAATTTTACACCAAAGCACTTACTGCAAACCTAATGGAAACACTTTAGGTTAACTTTCCACAAGATTATGAGTAGTTTGAAAGTTGTTTCATGCCTGTACACATCAACACAAAAAAGTTGTTATCTCAGTGCATGCAGTGCTTAAACAATACAAATAGTATACATTTCAATATTACTCCAAAGCACTTACTGCAAACCTAATGGAAACACTTTAATTTAACTTCCCACATGATTCTGAGATGTCTGAAAGTTGTTTCATACCTGTGCACATAAAGACAAAAAAGTTGATTTCACAGTGAATAGAATGCTTTGACATAAAAGTAGTATACATTTCAATTGTACTCAAAAGTCCTGACTGCAAACCTAATGCAAACAGATTTGGTTGACTTCCCAGATGAGTATGACTAGGTTTAAAGTTGTTTCATGCCTCACTTCATCAAGACAAAAAAGTTAATTTCTCAGTACGATAATGCTCTGACTTTAAGGTAGTATACATCTCAATTTTACACCAAAGTACTTACTGCAAACTAATGGAAACACCTTAGGTTAACTTCCCACATGATTATGAGTAGTTTGAAAGTTGTTTCATGGCTGTACACATCAACACAAAAAAGTTGTTATCTCAGTGCATGCAATGCTTCGACAATACAAATAGTATGCATTTCAATTTTACACCAAAGTACTTACTGCAAACCTAATGGAAACACCATAGGTTAACTTCCCACATGATTCTGAGATGTCTGAAAGTTGTTTCATAGCTGTGCACATAAAGACAAAAAAGTTGATTTCACAGTGAATAGAATGCTTTGACATAAAAGTAGTATACAATTCAATTGTACTCAAAAGTCCTGACTGCAAACCTAATGCAAACAGATTTGGTTGACTTCCCAGATGAGTATGACTAGGTTTAAAGTTGTTTCATGCCTCAGTTCATCAAGACAAAAAAGTTAATTTCTCAGTACTACTATGCTCTGAATTTAAGATAGTATACATCTCAATTTTACACCAAAGTACTTACTGCAAACTAATGGAAACACCTTAGGTTAACTTCCCACATGATTATGAGTAGTTTGAAAGTTGTTTCATGGCTGTACACATCAACACAAAAAAGTTGTTATCTCAGTGCATGCAATGCTTAGACAATACAGATAGTATACATTTCAATTTTACTCCAAAGCACTTACTGCAAACCTAATGGAAACACCATAGGTTAACTTCCCACATGATTCTGAGATGTCTGAAAGTTGTTTCATAGCTAACACATAAAGACAAAAAAGTTGATTTCACAGTGAATAGAATGCTTTGACATAAAAGTAGTATACATTTCAATTTTACACCAAAGCACTTACTGCAAACCTAATGGAAACACTTTAGGTTAACTTTCCACATGATTATGAGTAGTTTGAAAGTTGTTTCATGGCTGTACACATCAACACAAAAAAGTTGATTTCACAGTGAATAGAATGCTTTGACATAAAAGTAGTATACATTTCAATTGTACTCAAACGTCCTGACTGCAAACCTAATGCAAACAGATTTGGTTGACTTCCCAGATGAGTATGACTAGGTTTAAAGTTGTTTCATGCCTCACTTCATCAAGACAAAAAAGTTAATTTCTCAGTACGACTATGCTCTGACTTTAAGGTAGTATACATCTCAATTTTACACCAAAGTACTTACTGCAAACTAATGGAAACACTTTAGGTTAACTTCCCACATGATTATGAGTAGTTTGAAAGTTGTTTCATGGCTGTACACATCAACACAAAAAAGTTGTTATCTCAGTGCATGCAATGCTTCGACAATACAAATAGTATACATTTCAATTTTACACCAAAGTACTTACTGCAAACCTAATGGAAACAACTTAGATTAACTTCCCATATGATTCTGAGATGTCTGAAAGTTGTTTCATACCTGTGCACATCAAGACAAAAAAGTTGTTTTCTTAGTGCATGCAATGCTTTTACAATACAAATAGTATACATTTCAATTTTACACCAAAGCACTTACTGCAAACCTAATGGAAACACCTTAGGTCAACTTTCCACATGATTCTGAGTAGTTTGAAAGTTGTTTCATGGCTGTACAAATCAACACAAAAAAGTTGTTATCTCAGTGCATGCAATGCTTAGACAATTCAAATAGTATACATTTCAATTTTACACCAAAGCACTTACTGCAAACCTAATGGAAACAACTTAGGTTAACTTCCCACATGATTCTGAGATGTCTGAAAGTTGTTTCATAGCTGTGCACATAAAGACAAAAAAGTTGATTTCCCAGTGAATAGAATGCTTTAACATAAAAGTAGTATACATTTCAATTTTACTCCAAAGCACTTACTGCAAACCTAAAGGAAACACCATAGGTTAACTTCCCACATGATTCTGAGATGTCTGAAAGTTGTTTCATAGCTGTGCACATAAAGAGAAAAAAGTTGATTTCACAGTGAATAGAATGCTTTGACATAAAAGTAGTATACATTTCAATTGTACTCAAAAGTCCTGACTGCAAACCTAATGCAAACAGATTTGGTTGACTTCCCAGATGAGTATGACTAGGTTTAAAGTTGTTTCATGCCTCAGTTCATCAAGACAAAAAAGTTAATTTCTCAGTACTACTATGCTCTGACTTTAAGGTAGTATACATCTCAATTTTACACCAAAGTACTTACTGCAAACTAATGGAAACACCTTAGGTTAACTTCCCACATGTTTATGAGTAGTTTGAAAGTTGTTTCATGGCTGTACACATCAACACAAAAAAGTTGTTATCTCAGTGCATGCAATGCTTCGACAATACAGATAGTATACATTTCAATTTTACTCCAAAGCACTTACTGCAAACCTAATGGAAACACCATAGGTTAACTTCCCACATGATTCTGAGATGTCTGAAAGTTGTTTCATAGCTTACACATAAAGACAAAAAAGTTGATTTCACAGTGAATAGAATGCTTTGACATAAAAGTAGTATACATTTCAATTTTACACCAAAGCACTTACTGCAAACCTAATGGAAACACTTTAGGTTAACTTTCCACATGATTATGAGTAGTTTGAAAGTTGTTTCATGGCTGTACACATCAACACAAAAAAGTTGTTATCTCAGTGCATGCAGTGCTTAAACAATACAAATAGTAAACATTTCAATTTTACTCCAAAGCACTTACTGCAAACCTAATGGAAACACTTTAAGTTAACTTCCCACATGATTCTGAGATGTCTGAAAGTTGTTTCATACCTGTGCACATAAAGACAAAAAAGTTGATTTCACAGTGAGTAGAATGATTTGACATAAAAGTAGTATACATTTCAATTGTACTCAAAAGTCCTGACTGCAAACTTAATGCAAACAGATTTGGTTAACTTCCCAGATGAGTATGACTAGGTTTAAAATTTTTCATGCCTGAGTTCATCAAGACAAAAAAGTTACTTTCTCAGTACTACTATGCTCTGACATTAAGGTAGTATACATCTCAATTTTACACCAAAGTACTTACTGCAAACTAATGGAAACACCTTAGGTTAACTTCCCACATGATTATGAGTAGTTTGAAAGTTGATTCATGGCTGTACACATCAACACAAAAAAGTTGTTATCTCAGTGCATGTAATGCTTAGACAATACAAATAGTATACATTTCAATTTTAAACCAAAGTACTTACTGCAAACCTAATGGAAACAACTTAGATTAACTTCCCATATGATTCTGAGATGTCTGAAAGTTGTTTCATACCTGTGCACATCAAGACAAAAAAGTTGTTTTCTCAGTGCATGCAATGCTTTTACAATACAAATAGTATACATTTCAATTTTACACCAAAGCACTTACTGCAAACCTAATGGAAACACCTTAGGTCAACTTTCCACATGATTATGAGTAGTTTGAAAGTTGTTTCATGGCTGTACACATCAACACAAAAAAGTTGTTATCTCAGTGCATGCAATGCTTAGACAATTCAAATAGTATACATTTCAATTTTACACCAAAGCACTTACTGCAAACCTAATGGAAACAACTTAGGTTAACTTCCCACATGATTCTGAGATGTCTGAAAGTTGTTTCATAGCTGTGCACATAAAGACAAAAAAGTTGATTTCACAGTGAATAGAATGCTTTGACATGAAAGTAGTATACATTTCAATTGTACTCAAAAGTCCTGACTGCAAACCTAATTGAAACAGATTTGGTTGACTTCCCAGATGAGTATGACTAGGTTTAAAGTTGTTTCATGCCTCAGTTCATCAAGACAAAAAAGTTAATTTCTCAGTACTACTATGCTCTGACTTTAAGGTAGTATACATCTCAATTTTACACCAAGTACTTACTGCAAACCTAATGGAAACACCATAGGTTAACTTCCCACATGATTATGAGTAGTTTGAAAGTTGTTTCATGGCTGTACACATCAACACAAAAAAGTTGATTTCACAGTGAGTAGAATGCTTTGACATAAAAGTAGTATACATTTCAATTTTACACCAAAGTACTTACTGCAAACCTAATGGAAACAACTTAGATTAACTTCCCATATGATTCTGAGATGTCTGAAAGTTGTTTCATACCTGTGCACATCAAGACAAAAAAGTTGTTTTCTCAGTGCATGCAATGCTTTTACAATACAAATAGTATACATTTCAATTTTACACCAAAGCACTTACTGCAAACCTAATGGAAACACCTTAGGTCAACTTTCCACATGATTCTGAGTAGTTTGAAAGTTGTTTCATGGCTGTACAAATCAACACAAAAATTTGTTATCTCAGTGCATGCAATGCTTAGACAATTCAAATAGTATACATTTCAATTTTACACCAAAGCACTTACTGCAAACCTAATGGAAACAACTTAGGTTAACTTCCCACATGATTCTGAGATGTCTGAAAGTTGTTTCATACCTGTGCACATAAAGACAAAAAAGTTGATTTCACAGTGAATAGAATGCTTTGACATAAAAGTAGTATACATTTCAATTGTACTCAAAAGTCCTGACTGCAAACCTAATGCAAACAGATTTGGTTGACTTCCCAGATGAGTATGACTAGGTTTAAAGTTGTTTCATGCCTCACTTCATCAAGACAAAAAAGTTAATTTCTCAGTACGACTATGCTCTGACTTTAAGGTAGTATACATCTCAATTTTACACCAAAGTACTTACTGCAAACTAATGGAAACACTTTAGGTTAACTTCCCACATGATTATGAGTAGTTTGAAAGTTGTTTCATGGCTGTACACATCAACACAAAAAAGTTGTTATCTCAGTGCATGCAATGCTTCGACAATACAAATAGTATACATTTCAATTTTACACCAAAGTACTTACTGCAAACCTAATGGAAACAACTTAGATTAACTTCCCATATGATTCTGAGATGTCTGAAAGTTGTTTCATACCTGTGCACATCAAGACAAAAAAGTTGTTTTCTCAGTGCATGCAATGCTTTTACAATACAAATAGTATACATTTCAATTTTACACCAAAGCACTTACTGCAAACCTAATGGAAACACCTTAGGTCAACTTTCCACATGATTCTGAGTAGTTTGAAAGTTGTTTCATGGCTGTACAAATCAACACAAAAAAGTTGTTATCTCAGTGCATGCAATGCTTAGACAATTCAAATAGTATACATTTCAATTTTACACCAAAGCACTTACTGCAAACCTAATGGAAACAACTTAGGTTAACTTCCCACATGATTCTGAGATGTCTGAAAGTTGTTTCATAGCTGTGCACATAAAGACAAAAAAGTTGATTTCCCAGTGAATAGAATGCTTTAACATAAAAGTAGTATACATTTCAATTTTACACCAAAGCACTTACTGCAAACCTAATGGAAACACCTTAGGTTAACTTACCACATGATTATGAGTAGTTTGAAAGTTGTTTCATGGCTGTACACATCAACAGAAAAAAGTTGTTATCTCAGAGCATGCAATGCTTAGACAATACAAATAGTATACATTTCAATTTTACTCCAAAGCACTTACTGCAAACCTAAAGGAAACACCATAGGTTAACTTCCCACATGATTCTGAGATGTCTGAAAGTTGTTTCATAGCTGTGCACATAAAGAGAAAAAAGTTGATTTCACAGTGAATAGAATGCTTTGACATAAAAGTAGTATACATTTCAATTGTACTCAAAAGTCCTGACTGCAAACCTAATGCAAACAGATTTGGTTGACTTCCCAGATGAGTATGACTAGGTTTAAAGTTGTTTCATGCCTCAGTTCATCAAGACAAAAAAGTTAATTTCTCAGTACTACTATGCTCTGACTTTAAGGTAGTATACATCTCAATTTTACACCAAAGTACTTACTGCAAACTAATGGAAACACCTTAGGTTAACTTCCCACATGTTTATGAGTAGTTTGAAAGTTGTTTCATGGCTGTACACATCAACACAAAAAAGTTGTTATCTCAGTGCATGCAATGCTTCGACAATACAAATAGTATGCATTTCAATTTTACACCAAAGTACTTACTGCAAACCTAATGGAAACACCATAGGTTAACTTCCCACATGATTCTGAGATGTCTGAAAGTTGTTTCATAGCTTACACATAAAGACAAAAAAGTTGATTTCACAGTGAATAGAATGCTTTGACATAAAAGTAGTATACATTTCAATTTTACACCAAAGCACTTACTGCAAACCTAATGGAAACACTTTAGGTTAACTTTCCACATGATTATGAGTAGTTTGAAAGTTGTTTCATGGCTGTACACATCAACACAAAAAAGTTGTTATCTCAGTGCATGCAGTGCTTAAACAATACAAATAGTAAACATTTCAATTTTACTCCAAAGCACTTACTGCAAACCTAATGGAAACACTTTAAGTTAACTTCCCACATGATTCTGAGATGTCTGAAAGTTGTTTCATAGCTGTGCACATAAAGACAAAAAAGTTGATTTCACAGTGAATAGAATGCTTTGACATGAAAGTAGTATACATTTCAATTGTACTCAAAAGTCCTGACTGCAAACCTAATTGAAACAGATTTGGTTGACTTCCCAGATGAGTATGACTAGGTTTAAAGTTGTTTCATGCCTCAGTTCATCAAGACAAAAAAGTTAATTTCTCAGTACTACTATGCTCTGACTTTAAGGTAGTATACATCTCAATTTTACACCAAGTACTTAGTGCAAACCTAATGGAAACACCATAGGTTAACTTCCCACATGATTATGAGTAGTTTGAAAGTTGTTTCATGGCTGTACACATCAACACAAAAAAGTTGATTTCACAGTGAATAGAATGCTTTGACATAAAAGTAGTATACATTTCAATTTTACACCAAAGTACTTACTGCAAACCTAATGGAAACAACTTAGATTAACTTCCCATATGATTCTGAGATGTCTGAAAGTTGTTTCATACCTGTGCACATCAAGACAAAAAAGTTGTTTTCTCAGTGCATGCAATGCTTTTACAATACAAATAGTATACATTTCAATTTTACACCAAAGCACTTACTGCAAACCTAATGGAAACACCTTAGGTCAACTTTCCACATGATTCTGAGTAGTTTGAAAGTTGTTTCATGGCTGTACAAATCAACACAAAAATTTGTTATCTCAGTGCATGCAATGCTTAGACAATTCAAATAGTATACATTTCAATTTTACACCAAAGCACTTACTGCAAACCTAATGGAAACAACTTAGGTTAACTTCCCACATGATTCTGAGATGTCTGAAAGTTGTTTCATACCTGTGCACATAAAGACAAAAAAGTTGATTTCACAGTGAATAGAATGCTTTGACATAAAAGTAGTATACATTTCAATTGTACTCAAAAGTCCTGACTGCAAACCTAATGCAAACAGATTTGGTTGACTTCCCAGATGAGTATGACTAGGTTTAAAGTTGTTTCATGCCTCACTTCATCAAGACAAAAAAGTTAATTTCTCAGTACGACTATGCTCTGACTTTAAGGTAGTATACATCTCAATTTTACACCAAAGTACTTACTGCAAACTAATGGAAACACTTTAGGTTAACTTCCCACATGATTATGAGTAGTTTGAAAGTTGTTTCATGGCTGTACACATCAACACAAAAAAGTTGTTATCTCAGTGCATGCAATGCTTCGACAATACAAATAGTATACATTTCAATTTTACACCAAAGTACTTACTGCAAACCTAATGGAAACAACTTAGATTAACTTCCCATATGATTCTGAGATGTCTGAAAGTTGTTTCATACCTGTGCACATCAAGACAAAAAAGTTGTTTTCTCAGTGCATGCAATGCTTTTACAATACAAATAGTATACATTTCAATTTTACACCAAAGCACTTACTGCAAACCTAATGGAAACACCTTAGGTCAACTTTCCACATGATTATGAGTAGTTTGAAAGTTGTTTCATGGCTGTACACATCAACACAAAAAAGTTGTTATCTCAGTGCATGCAATGCTTAGACAATTCAAATAGTATACATTTCAATTTTACACCAAAGCACTTACTGCAAACCTAATGGAAACAACTTAGGTTAACTTCCCACATGATTCTGAGATGTCTGAAAGTTGTTTCATAGCTGTGCACATAAAGACAAAAAAGTTGATTTCACAGTGAATAGAATGCTTTGACATGAAAGTAGTATACATTTCAATTGTACTCAAAAGTCCTGACTGCAAACCTAATTGAAACAGATTTGGTTGACTTCCCAGATGAGTATGACTAGGTTTAAAGTTGTTTCATGCCTCAGTTCATCAAGACAAAAAAGTTAATTTCTCAGTACTACTATGCTCTGACTTTAAGGTAGTATACATCTCAATTTTACACCAAGTACTTACTGCAAACCTAATGGAAACACCATAGGTTAACTTCCCACATGATTATGAGTAGTTTGAAAGTTGTTTCATGGCTGTACACATCAACACAAAAAAGTTGATTTCACAGTGAATAGAATGCTTTGACATAAAAGTAGTATACATTTCAATTTTACACCAAAGTACTTACTGCAAACCTAATGGAAACAACTTAGATTAACTTCCCATATGATTCTGAGATGTCTGAAAGTTGTTTCATACCTGTGCACATCAAGACAAAAAAGTTGTTTTCTCAGTGCATGCAATGCTTTTACAATACAAATAGTATACATTTCAATTTTACACCAAAGCACTTACTGCAAACCTAATGGAAACACCTTAGGTCAACTTCCCACATGATTATGAGTAGTTTGAAAGTTGTATCATGGCTGTACACATCAACACAAAAAAGTTGTTATCTCAGTGCATGCAATGCTTCGACAATACAAATAGTATGCATTTCAATTTTACACCAAAGTACTTACTGCAAACCTAATGGAAACACCATAGGTTAACTTCCCACATGATTCTGAGATGTCTGAAAGTTGTTTCATAGCTGTGCACATAACGACAAAAAAGTTGATTTCACAGTGAATAGAATGCTTTGACATAAAAGTAGTATACAATTCAATTTTACACCAAAACACTTACTGCAAACCTAATGGAAACACTTTAGGTTAACTTTTCACATGATTATGAGTAGTTTGAAAGTTGTTTCATGGCTGTACACATCAACACAAAAAAGTTGTTATCTCAGTGCATGCAGTGCTTAAACAATACAAATAGTATACGTTTCAATATTACTCCAAAGCACTTACTGCAAACCTAATGGAAACACTTTAATTTAACTTCCCACATGATTCTGAGATGTCTGAAAGTTGTTTCATACCTGTGCACATAAAGACAAAAAAGTTGATTTCACAGTGAATAGAATGCTTTGACATAAAAGTAGTATACATTTCAATTGTACTCAAAAGTCCTGACTGCAAACCTAATGCAAACAGATTTGGTTGACTTCCCAGATGAGTATGACTAGGTTTAAAGTTGTTTCATGCCTCACTTCATCAAGACAAAAAAGTTAATTTCTCAGTACGACTATGCTCTGACTTTAAGGTAGTATACATCTCAATTTTACACCAAAGTACTTACTGCAAACTAATGGAAACACCTTAGGTTAACTTCCCACATGATTATGAGTAGTTTGAAAGTTGTTTCATGGCTGTACACATCAACACAAAAAAGTTGTTATCTCAGTGCATGCAATGCTTCGACAATACAAATAGTATGCATTTCAATTTTACACCAAAGTACTTACTGCAAACCTAATGGAAACACCATAGGTTAACTTCCCACATGATTCTGAGATGTCTGAAAGTTGTTTCATAGCTGTGCACATAAAGACAAAAAAGTTGATTTCACAGTGAATAGAAAGCTTTGACATAAAAGTAGTATACAATTCAATTGTACTCAAAAGTCCTGACTGCAAACCTAATGCAAACAGATTTGGTTGACTTCCCAGATGAGTATGACTAGGTTTAAAGTTGTTTCATGCCTCAGTTCATCAAGACAAAAAAGTTAATTTCTCAGTACTACTATGCTCTGAATTTAAGGTAGTATACATCTCAATTTTACACCAAAGTACTTACTGCAAACTAATGGAAACACCTTAGGTTAACTTCCCACATGATTATGAGTAGTTTGAAAGTTGTTTCATGGCTGTACACATCAACACAAAAAAGTTGTTATCTCAGTGCATGCAATGCTTAGACAATACAGATAGTATACATTTCAATTTTACTCCAAAGCACTTACTGCAAACCTAATGGAAACACCATAGGTTAACTTCCCACATGATTCTGAGATGTCTGAAAGTTGTTTCATAGCTTACACATAAAGACAAAAAAGTTGATTTCACAGTGAATAGAATGCTTTGACATAAAAGTAGTATACATTTCAATTTTACACCAAAGCACTTACTGCAAACCTAATGGAAACACTTTAGGTTAACTTTCCACATGATTATGAGTAGTTTGAAAGTTGTTTCATGCCTGTACACATCAACACAAAAAAGTTGTTATCTCAGTGCATGCAGTGCTTAAACAATACAAATAGTATACATTTCAATATTACTCCAAAGCACTTACTGCAAACCTAATGGAAACACTTTAATTTAACTTCCCACATGATTCTGAGATGTCTGAAAGTTGTTTCATACCTGTGCACATAAAGACAAAAAAGTTGATTTCACAGTGAATAGAATGCTTTGACATAAAAGTAGTATACATTTCAATTGTACTCAAAAGTCCTGACTGCAAACCTAATGCAAACAGATTTGGTTGACTTCCCAGATGAGTATGACTAGGTTTAAAGTTGTTTCATGCCTCACTTCATCAAGACAAAAAAGTTAATTTCTCAGTACGACTATGCTCTGACTTTAAGGTAGTATACATCTCAATTTTACACCAAAGTACTTACTGCAAACTAATGGAAACACCTTAGGTTAACTTCCCACATGATTATGAGTAGTTTGAAAGTTGTTTCATGGCTGTACACATCAACACAAAAAAGTTGTTATCTCAGTGCATGCAATGCTTCGACAATACAAATAGTATGCATTTCAATTTTACACCAAAGTACTTACTGCAAACCTAATGGAAACACCATAGGTTAACTTCCCACATGATTCTGAGATGTCTGAAAGTTGTTTCATAGCTGTGCACATAAAGACAAAAAAGTTGATTTCACAGTGAATAGAATGCTTTGACATAAAAGTAGTATACAATTCAATTGTACTCAAAAGTCCTGACTGCAAACCTAATGCAAACAGATTTGGTTGACTTCCCAGATGAGTATGACTAGGTTTAAAGTTGTTTCATGCCTCAGTTCATCAAGACAAAAAAGTTAATTTCTCAGTACTACTATGCTCTGAATTTAAGATAGTATACATCTCAATTTTACACCAAAGTACTTACTGCAAACTAATGGAAACACCTTAGGTTAACTTCCCACATGATTATGAGTAGTTTGAAAGTTGTTTCATGGCTGTACACATCAACACAAAAAAGTTGTTATCTCAGTGCATGCAATGCTTAGACAATACAGATAGTATACATTTCAATTTTACTCCAAAGCACTTACTGCAAACCTAATGGAAACACCATAGGTTAACTTCCCACATGATTCTGAGATGTCTGAAAGTTGTTTCATAGCTAACACATAAAGACAAAAAAGTTGATTTCACAGTGAATAGAATGCTTTGACATAAAAGTAGTATACATTTCAATTTTACACCAAAGCACTTACTGCAAACCTAATGGAAACACTTTAGGTTAACTTTCCACATGATTATGAGTAGTTTGAAAGTTGTTTCATGGCTGTACACATCAACACAAAAAAGTTGATTTCACAGTGAATAGAATGCTTTGACATAAAAGTAGTATACATTTCAATTGTACTCAAAAGTCCTGACTGCAAACCTAATGCAAACAGATTTGGTTGACTTCCCAGATGAGTATGACTAGGTTTAAAGTTGTTTCATGCCTCACTTCATCAAGACAAAAAAGTTAATTTCTCAGTACGACTATGCTCTGACTTTAAGGTAGTATACATCTCAATTTTACACCAAAGTACTTACTGCAAACTAATGGAAACACCTTAGGTTAACTTCCCACATGATTATGAGTAGTTTGAAAGTTGTTTCATGGCTGTACACATCAACACAAAAAAGTTGTTATCTCAGTGCATGCAATGCTTCGACAATACAAATAGTATACATTTCAATTTTACACCAAAGTACTTACTGCAAACCTAATGGAAACAACTTAGATTAACTTCCCATATGATTCTGAGATGTCTGAAAGTTGTTTCATACCTGTGCACATCAAGACAAAAAAGTTGTTTTCTCAGTGCATGCAATGCTTTTACAATACAAATAGTATACATTTCAATTTTACACCAAAGCACTTACTGCCAACCTAATGGAAACACCTTAGGTCAACTTTCCACATGATTCTGAGTAGTTTGAAAGTTCTTTCATGGCTGTACAAATCAACACAAAAAAGTTGTTATCTCAGTGCATGCAATGCTTAGACAATTCAAATAGTATACATTTCAATTTTACACCAAAGCACTTACTGCAAACCTAATGGAAACAACTTAGGTTAACTTCCCACATGATTCTGAGATGTCTGAAAGTTGTTTCATACCTGTGCACATAAAGACAAAAAAGTTGATTTCACAGTGAATAGAATGCTTTGACATAAAAGTAGTATACATTTCAATTGTACTCAAAAGTCCTGACTGCAAACCTAATGCAAACAGATTTGGTTGACTTCCCAGATGAGTATGACTAGGTTTAAAGTTGTTTCATGCCTCACTTCATCAAGACAAAAAAGTTAATTTCTCAGTACGACTATGCTCTGACTTTAAGGTAGTATACATCTCAATTTTACACCAAAGTACTTACTGCAAACTAATGGAAACACTTTAGGTTAACTTCCCACATGATTATGAGTAGTTTGAAAGTTGTTTCATGGCTGTACACATCAACACAAAAAAGTTGTTATCTCAGTGCATGCAATGCTTCGACAATACAAATAGTATACATTTCAATTTTACACCAAAGTACTTACTGCAAACCTAATGGAAACAACTTAGATTAACTTCCCATATGATTCTGAGATGTCTGAAAGTTGTTTCATACCTGTGCACATCAAGACAAAAAAGTTGTTTTCTTAGTGCATGCAATGCTTTTACAATACAAATAGTATACATTTCAATTTTACACCAAAGCACTTACTGCAAACCTAATGGAAACACCTTAGGTCAACTTTCCACATGATTCTGAGTAGTTTGAAAGTTGTTTCATGGCTGTACAAATCAACACAAAAAAGTTGTTATCTCAGTGCATGCAATGCTTAGACAATTCAAATAGTATACATTTCAATTTTACACCAAAGCACTTACTGCAAACCTAATGGAAACAACTTAGATTAACTTCCCACATGATTCTGAGATGTCTGAAAGTTGTTTCATAGCTGTGCACATAAAGACAAAAAAGTTGATTTCCCAGTGAATAGAATGCTTTAACATAAAAGTAGTATACATTTCAATTTTACACCAAAGCACTTACTGCAAACCTAATGGAAACACCTTAGGTTAACTTTCCACATGATTATGAGTAGTTTGAAAGTTGTTTCATGGCTGTACACATCAACAGAAAAAAGTTGTTATCTCAGAGCATGCAATGCTTAGACAATACAAATAGTATACATTTCAATTTTACTCCAAAGCACTTACTGCAAACCTAAAGGAAACACCATAGGTTAACTTCCCACATGATTCTGAGATGTCTGAAAGTTGTTTCATAGCTGTGCACATAAAGAGAAAAAAGTTGATTTCACAGTGAATAGAATGCTTTGACATAAAAGTAGTATACATTTCAATTGTACTCAAAAGTCCTGACTGCAAACCTAATGCAAACAGATTTGGTTGACTTCCCAGATGAGTATGACTAGGTTTAAAGTTGTTTCATGCCTCAGTTCATCAAGACAAAAAAGTTAATTTCTCAGTACTACTATGCTCTGACTTTAAGGTAGTATACATCTCAATTTTACACCAAAGTACTTACTGCAAACTAATGGAAACACCTTAGGTTAACTTCCCACATGTTTATGAGTAGTTTGAAAGTTGTTTCATGGCTGTACACATCAACACAAAAAAGTTGTTATCTCAGTGCATGCAATGCTTCGACAATACAGATAGTATACATTTCAATTTTACTCCAAAGCACTTACTGCAAACCTAATGGAAACACCATAGGTTAACTTCCCACATGATTCTGAGATGTCTGAAAGTTGTTTCATAGCTTACACATAAAGACAAAAAAGTTGATTTCACAGTGAATAGAATGCTTTGACATAAAAGTAGTATACATTTCAATTTTACACCAAAGCACTTACTGCAAACCTAATGGAAACACTTTAGGTTAACTTTCCACATGATTATGAGTAGTTTGAAAGTTGTTTCATGGCTGTACACATCAACACAAAAAAGTTGTTATCTCAGTGCATGCAGTGCTTAAACAATACAAATAGTAAACATTTCAATTTTACTCCAAAGCACTTACTGCAAACCTAATGGAAACACTTTAAGTTAACTTCCCACATGATTCTGAGATGTCTGAAAGTTGTTTCATACCTGTGCACATAAAGACAAAAAAGTTGATTTCACAGTGAGTAGAATGATTTGACATAAAAGTAGTATACATTTCAATTGTACTCAAAAGTCCTGACTGCAAACTTAATGCAAACAGATTTGGTTAACTTCCCAGATGAGTATGACTAGGTTTAAAATTTTTCATGCCTGAGTTCATCAAGACAAAAAAGTTACTTTCTCAGTACTACTATGCTCTGACATTAAGGTAGTATACATCTCAATTTTACACCAAAGTACTTACTGCAAACTAATGGAAACACCTTAGGTTAACTTCCCACATGATTATGAGTAGTTTGAAAGTTGATTCATGGCTGTACACATCAACACAAAAAAGTTGTTATCTCAGTGCATGTAATGCTTAGACAATACAAATAGTATACATTTCAATTTTAAACCAAAGTACTTACTGCAAACCTAATTGAAACAACTTAGATTAACTTCCCATATGATTCTGAGATGTCTGAAAGTTGTTTCATACCTGTGCACATCAAGACAAAAAAGTTGTTTTCTCAGTGCATGCAATGCTTTTACAATACAAATAGTATACATTTCAATTTTACACCAAAGCACTTACTGCAAACCTAATGGAAACACCTTAGGTCAACTTTCCACATGATTATGAGTAGTTTGAAAGTTGTTTCATGGCTGTACACATCAACACAAAAAAGTTGTTATCTCAGTGCATGCAATGCTTAGACAATTCAAATAGTATACATTTCAATTTTACACCAAAGCACTTACTGCAAACCTAATGGAAACAACTTAGGTTAACTTCCCACATGATTCTGAGATGTCTGAAAGTTGTTTCATAGCTGTGCACATAAAGACAAAAAAGTTGATTTCACAGTGAATAGAATGCTTTGACATGAAAGTAGTATACATTTCAATTGTACTCAAAAGTCCTGACTGCAAACCTAATTGAAACAGATTTGGTTGACTTCCCAGATGAGTATGACTAGGTTTAAAGTTGTTTCATGCCTCAGTTCATCAAGACAAAAAAGTTAATTTCTCAGTACTACTATGCTCTGACTTTAAGGTAGTATACATCTCAATTTTACACCAAGTACTTACTGCAAACCTAATGGAAACACCATAGGTTAACTTCCCACATGATTATGAGTAGTTTGAAAGTTGTTTCATGGCTGTACACATCAACACAAAAAAGTTGATTTCACAGTGAATAGAATGCTTTGACATAAAAGTAGTATACATTTCAATTTTACACCAAAGTACTTACTGCAAACCTAATGGAAACAACTTAGATTAACTTCCCATATGATTCTGAGATGTCTGAAAGTTGTTTCATACCTGTGCACATCAAGACAAAAAAGTTGTTTTCTCAGTGCATGCAATGCTTTTACAATACAAATAGTATACATTTCAATTTTACACCAAAGCACTTACTGCAAACCTAATGGAAACACCTTAGGTCAACTTTCCACATGATTCTGAGTAGTTTGAAAGTTGTTTCATGGCTGTACAAATCAACACAAAAATTTGTTATCTCAGTGCATGCAATGCTTAGACAATTCAAATAGTATACATTTCAATTTTACACCAAAGCACTTACTGCAAACCTAATGGAAACAACTTAGGTTAACTTCCCACATGATTCTGAGATGTCTGAAAGTTGTTTCATACCTGTGCACATAAAGACAAAAAAGTTGATTTCACAGTGAATAGAATGCTTTGACATAAAAGTAGTATACATTTCAATTGTACTCAAAAGTCCTGACTGCAAACCTAATGCAAACAGATTTGGTTGACTTCCCAGATGAGTATGACTAGGTTTAAAGTTGTTTCATGCCTCACTTCATCAAGACAAAAAAGTTAATTTCTCAGTACGACTATGCTCTGACTTTAAGGTAGTATACATCTCAATTTTACACCAAAGTACTTACTGCAAACTAATGGAAACACTTTAGGTTAACTTCCCACATGATTATGAGTAGTTTGAAAGTTGTTTCATGGCTGTACACATCAACACAAAAAAGTTGTTATCTCAGTGCATGCAATGCTTCGACAATACAAATAGTATACATTTCAATTTTACACCAAAGTACTTACTGCAAACCTAATGGAAACAACTTAGATTAACTTCCCATATGATTCTGAGATGTCTGAAAGTTGTTTCATACCTGTGCACATCAAGACAAAAAAGTTGTTTTCTCAGTGCATGCAATGCTTTTACAATACAAATAGTATACATTTCAATTTTACACCAAAGCACTTACTGCAAACCTAATGGAAACACCTTAGGTCAACTTTCCACATGATTCTGAGTAGTTTGAAAGTTGTTTCATGGCTGTACAAATCAACACAAAAAAGTTGTTATCTCAGTGCATGCAATGCTTAGACAATTCAAATAGTATACATTTCAATTTTACACCAAAGCACTTACTGCAAACCTAATGGAAACAACTTAGGTTAACTTCCCACATGATTCTGAGATGTCTGAAAGTTGTTTCATAGCTGTGCACATAAAGACAAAAAAGTTGATTTCCCAGTGAATAGAATGCTTTAACATAAAAGTAGTATACATTTCAATTTTACACCAAAGCACTTACTGCAAACCTAATGGAAACACCTTAGGTTAACTTTCCACATGATTATGAGTAGTTTGAAAGTTGTTTCATGGCTGTACACATCAACAGAAAAAAGTTGTTATCTCAGAGCATGCAATGCTTAGACAATACAAATAGTATACATTTCAATTTTACTCCAAAGCACTTACTGCAAACCTAAAGGAAACACCATAGGTTAACTTCCCACATGATTCTGAGATGTCTGAAAGTTGTTTCATAGCTGTGCACATAAAGAGAAAAAAGTTGATTTCACAGTGAATAGAATGCTTTGACATAAAAGTAGTATACATTTCAATTGTACTCAAAAGTCCTGACTGCAAACCTAATGCAAACAGATTTGGTTGACTTCCCAGATGAGTATGACTAGGTTTAAAGTTGTTTCATGCCTCAGTTCATCAAGACAAAAAAGTTAATTTCTCAGTACTACTATGCTCTGACTTTAAGGTAGTATACATCTCAATTTTACACCAAAGTACTTACTGCAAACTAATGGAAACACCTTAGGTTAACTTCCCACATGTTTATGAGTAGTTTGAAAGTTGTTTCATGGCTGTACACATCAACACAAAAAAGTTGTTATCTCAGTGCATGCAATGCTTCGACAATACAAATAGTATGCATTTCAATTTTACACCAAAGTACTTACTGCAAACCTAATGGAAACACCATAAGTTAACTTCCCACATGATTCTGAGATGTCTGAAAGTTGTTTCATAGCTGTGCACATAAAGACAAAAAAGTTGATTTCACAGTGAGTAGAATGATTTGACATAAAAGTAGTATACATTTCAATTGTACTCAAAAGTCCTGACTGCAAACTTAATGCAAACAGATTTGGTTAACTTCCCAGATGAGTATGACTAGGTTTAAAGTTTTTCATGCCTGAGTTCATCAAGACAAAAAAGTTACTTTCTCAGTACTACTATGCTCTGACATTAAGGTAGTATACATCTCAATTTTACACCAAAGTACTTACTGCAAACTAATGGAAACACCTTAGGTTAACTTCCCACATGATTATGAGTAGTTTGAAAGTTGATTCATGGCTGTACACATCAACACAAAAAAGTTGTTATCTCAGTGCATGTAATGCTTAGACAATACAAATAGTATACATTTCAATTTTAAACCAAAGTACTTACTGCAAACCTAATGGAAACAACTTAGATTAACTTCCCATATGATTCTGAGATGTCTGAAAGTTGTTTCATACCTGTGCACATCAAGACAAAAAAGTTGTTTTCTCAGTGCATGCAATGCTTTTACAATACAAATAGTATACATTTCAATTTTACACCAAAGCACTTACTGCAAACCTAATGGAAACACCTTAGGTCAACTTTCCACATGATTATGAGTAGTTTGAAAGTTGTTTCATGGCTGTACACATCAACACAAAAAAGTTGTTATCTCAGTGCATGCAATGCTTAGACAATTCAAATAGTATACATTTCAATTTTACACCAAAGCACTTACTGCAAACCTAATGGAAACAACTTAGGTTAACTTCCCACATGATTCTGAGATGTCTGAAAGTTGTTTCATAGCTGTGCACATAAAGAGAAAAAAGTTGATTTCACAGTGAATAGAATGCTTTGACATAAAAGTAGTATACATTTCAATTGTACTCAAAAGTCCTGACTGCAAACCTAATGCAAACAGATTTGGTTGACTTCCCAGATGAGTATGACTAGGTTTAAAGTTGTTTCATGCCTCAGTTCATCAAGACAAAAAAGTTAATTTCTCAGTACTACTATGCTCTGACTTTAAGGTAGTATACATCTCAATTTTACACCAAAGTACTTACTGCAAACTAATGGAAACACCTTAGGTTAACTTCCCACATGTTTATGAGTAGTTTGAAAGTTGTTTCATGGCTGTACACATCAACACAAAAAAGTTGTTATCTCAGTGCATGCAATGCTTAGACAATACAGATAGTATACATTTCAATTTTACTCCAAAGCACTTACTGCAAACCTAATGGAAACACCATAGGTTAACTTCCCACATGATTCTGAGATGTCTGAAAGTTGTTTCATAGCTAACACATAAAGACAAAAAAGTTGATTTCACAGTGAATAGAATGCTTTGACATAAAAGTAGTATACATTTCAATTTTACACCAAAGCACTTACTGCAAACCTAATGGAAACACTTTAGGTTAACTTTCCACATGATTATGAGTAGTTTGAAAGTTGTTTCATGGCTGTACACATCAACACAAAAAAGTTGATTTCACAGTGAATAGAATGCTTTGACATAAAAGTAGTATACATTTCAATTGTACTCAAAAGTCCTGACTGCAAACCTAATGCAAACAGATTTGGTTGACTTCCCAGATGAGTATGACTAGGTTTAAAGTTGTTTCATGCCTCACTTCATCAAGACAAAAAAGTTAATTTCTCAGTACGACTATGCTCTGACTTTAAGGTAGTATACATCTCAATTTTACACCAAAGTACTTACTGCAAACTAATGGAAACACCTTAGGTTAACTTCCCACATGATTATGAGTAGTTTGAAAGTTGTTTCATGGCTGTACACATCAACACAAAAAAGTTGTTATCTCAGTGCATGCAATGCTTCGACAATACAAATAGTATACATTTCAATTTTACACCAAAGTACTTACTGCAAACCTAATGGAAACAACTTAGATTAACTTCCCATATGATTCTGAGATGTCTGAAAGTTGTTTCATACCTGTGCACATCAAGAGAAAAAAGTTGTTTTCTCAGTGCATGCAATGCTTTTACAATACAAATAGTATACATTTCAATTTTACACCAAAGCACTTACTGCAAACCTAATGGAAACACCTTAGGTCAACTTTCCACATGATTCTGAGTAGTTTGAAAGTTGTTTCATGGCTGTACAAATCAACACAAAAAAGTTGTTATCTCAGTGCATGCAATGCTTAGACAATTCAAATAGTATACATTTCAATTTTACACCAAAGCACTTACTGCAAACCTAATGGAAACAACTTAGGTTAACTTCCCACATGATTCTGAGATGTCTGAAAGTTGTTTCATACCTGTGCACATAAAGACAAAAAAGTTGATTTCACAGTGAATAGAATGCTTTGACATAAAAGTAGTATACATTTCAATTGTACTCAAAAGTCCTGACTGCAAACCTAATGCAAACAGATTTGGTTGACTTCCCAGATGAGTATGACTAGGTTTAAAAGTTTTTCATGCATGAGTTCATCAAGACAAAAAAGTTACTTTCTCAGTACTACTATGCTCTGACATTAAGGTAGTATACATCTCAATTTTACACCAAAGTACTTACTGCAAACTAATGGAAACACCTTAGGTTAGCTTCCCACATGATTATGAGTAGTTTGAAAGTTGATTCATGGCTGTACACATCAACACAAAAAAGTTGTTATCTCAGTGCATGTAATGCTTAGACAATACAAATAGTATACATTTCAATTTTACACCAAAGTACTTACTGCAAACCTAATGGAAACAACTTAGATTAACTTCCCATATGATTCTGAGATGTCTGAAAGTTGTTTCATACCTGTGCACATCAAGACAAAAAAGTTGTTTTCTCAGTGCATGCAATGCTTTTACAATACAAATAGTATACATTTCAATTTTACACCAAAGCACTTACTGCAAACCTAATGGAAACACCTTAGGTCAACTTTCCACATGATTATGAGTAGTTTGAAAGTTGTTTCATGGCTGTACACATCAACACAAAAAAGTTGTTATCTCAGTGCATGCAATGCTTAGACAATTCAAATAGTATACATTTCAATTTTACACCAAAGCACTTACTGCAAACCTAATGGAAACAACTTAGGTTAACTTCCCACATGATTCTGAGATGTCTGTAAGTTGTTTCATAGCTGTGCACATAAAGACAAAAAAGTTGATTTCACAGTGAATAGAATGCTTTGACATGAAAGTAGTATACATTTCAATTGTACTCAAAAGTCCTGACTGCAAACCTAATGCAAACAGATTTGGTTGACTTCCCAGATGAGTATGACTAGGTTTAAAGTTGTTTCATGCCTCAGTTCATCAAGACAAAAAAGTTAATTTCTCAGTACTACTATGCTCTGACTTTAAGGTAGTATACATCTCAATTTTACACCAAGTACTTACTGCAAACTAATGGAAACACCTTAGGTTAACTTCCCACATGATTATGAGTAGTTTGAAAGTTGTATCATGGCTGTACACATCAACACAAAAAAGTTGTTATCTCAGTGCATGCAATGCTTCGACAATACAAATAGTATGCATTTCAATTTTACACCAAAGTACTTACTGCAAACCTAATGGAAACACCTTAGGTTAACTTCCCACATGATTCTGAGATGTCTGAAAGTTGTTTCATAGCTGTGCGCATAAAGACAAAAAAGTTGATTTCACAGTGAATAGAATGCTTTGACATAAAAGTAGTATACAATTCAATTTTACACCAAAACACTTACTGCAAACCTAATGGAAACACTTTAGGTTAACTTTCCACATGATTATGAGTAGTTTGAAAGTTGTTTCATGGCTGTACACATCAACACAAAAAAGTTGTTATCTCAGTGCATGCAGTGCTTAAACAATACAAATAGTATACATTTCAATATTACTCCAAAGCACTTACTGCAAACCTAATGGAAACACTTTAATTTAACTTCCCACATGATTCTGAGATGTCTGAAAGTTGTTTCATACCTGTGCACATAAAGACAAAAAAGTTGATTTCACAGTGAATAGAATGCTTTGACATAAAAGTAGTATACATTTCAATTGTACTCAAAAGTCCTGACTGCAAACCTAATGCAAACAGATTTGGTTGACTTCCCAGATGAGTATGACTAGGTTTAAAGTTGTTTCATGCCTCACTTCATCAAGACAAAAAAGTTAATTTCTCAGTACGACTATGCTCTGACTTTAAGGTAGTATACATCTCAATTTTACACCAAAGTACTTACTGCAAACTAATGGAAACACCTTAGGTTAACTTCCCACATGATTATGAGTAGTTTGAAAGTTGTTTCATGGCTGAACACATCAACACAAAAAAGTTGTTATCTCAGTGCATGTAATGCTTAGACAATACAAATAGTATACATTTCAATTTTACACCAAAGTACTTACTGCAAACCTAATGGAAACAACTTAGATTAACTTCCCATATGATTCTGAGATGTCTGAAAGTTGTTTCATACCTGTGCACATCAAGACAAAAAAGTTGTTTTCTCAGTGCATGCAATGCTTTTACAATACAAATAGTATACATTTCAATTTTACACCAAAGCACTTACTGCAAACCTAATGGAAACACCTTAGGTCAACTTTCCACATGATTCTGAGTAGTTTGAAAGTTGTTTCATGGCTGTACAAATCAACACAAAAAAGTTGTTATCTCAGTGCATGCAATGCTTAGACAATTCAAATAGTATACATTTCAATTTTACACCAAAGCACTTACTGCAAACCTAATGGAAACAACTTAGGTTAACTTCCCACATGATTCTGAGATGTCTGAAAGTTGTTTCATAGCTGTGCACATAAAGACAAAAAAGTTGATTTCCCAGTGAATAGAATGCTTTAACATAAAAGTAGTATACATTTCAATTTTACACCAAAGCACTTACTGCAAACCTAATGGAAACACCTTAGGTTAACTTATCACATGATTATGAGTAGTTTGAAAGTTGTTTCATGGCTGTACACATCAACAGAAAAAAGTTGTTATCTCAGAGCATGCAATGCTTAGACAATACAAATAGTATACATTTCAATTTTACTCCAAAGCACTTACTGCAAACCTAAAGGAAACACCATAGGTTAACTTCCCACATGATTCTGAGATGTCTGAAAGTTGTTTCATAGCTGTGCACATAAAGAGAAAAAAGTTGATTTCACAGTGAATAGAATGCTTTGACATAAAAGTAGTATACATTTCAATTGTACTCAAAAGTCCTGACTGCAAACCTAATGCAAACAGATTTGGTTGACTTCCCAGATGAGTATGACTAGGTTTAAAGTTGTTTCATGCCTCAGTTCATCAAGACAAAAAAGTTAATTTCTCAGTACTACTATGCTCTGACTTTAAGGTAGTATACATCTCAATTTTACACCAAAGTACTGACTGCAAACTAATGGAAACACCTTAGGTTAACTTCCCACATGTTTATGAGTAGTTTGAAAGTTGTTTCATGGCTGTACACATCAACACAAAAAAGTTGTTATCTCAGTGCATGCAATGCTTCGACAATACAAATAGTATGCATTTCAATTTTACACCAAAGTACTTACTGCAAACCTAATGGAAACACCATAGGTTAACTTCCCACATGATTCTGAGATGTCTGAAAGTTGTTTCATAGCTGTGCACATAAAGACAAAAAAGTTGATTTCACAGTGAATAGAATGCTTTGACATAAAAGTAGTATACAATTCAATTTTACACCAAAACACTTACTGCAAACCTAATGGAAACACTTTAGGTTAACTTTCCACATGATTATGAGTAGTTTGAAAGTTGTTTCATGGCTGTACACATCAACACAAAAAAGTTGTTATCTCAGTGCATGCAGTGCTTAAACAATACAAATAGTATACATTTCAATATTACTCCAAAGCACTTACTGCAAACCTAATGGAAACACATTAATTTAATTTCCCACATGATTCTGAGATGTCTGAAAGTTGTTTCATACCTGTGCACATAAAGACAAAAAAGTTGATTTCACAGTGAATAGAATGCTTTGACATAAAAGTAGTATACATTTCAATTGTACTCAAAAGTCCTGACTGCAAACCTAATGCAAACAGATTTGGTTGACTTCCCAGATGAGTATGACTAGGTTTAAAGTTGTTTCATGCCTCACTTCATCAAGACAAAAAAGTTAATTTCTCAGTACGACTATGCTCTGACTTTAAGGTAGTATACATCTCAATTTTACACCAAAGTACTTACTGCAAACTAATGGAAACACCTTAGGTTAACTTCCCACATGATTATGAGTAGTTTGAAAGTTGTTTCATGGCTGTACACATCAACACAAAAAAGTTGTTATCTCAGTGCATGCAATGCTTCGACAATACAAATAGTATGCATTTCAATTTTACACCAAAGTACTTACTGCAAACCTAATGGAAACACCATAGGTTAACTTCCCACATGATTCTGAGATGTCTGAAAGTTGTTTCATAGCTGTGCACATAAAGACAAAAAAGTTGATTTCACAGTGAATAGAATGCTTTGACATAAAAGTAGTATACAATTCAATTGTACTCAAAAGTCCTCACTGCAAACCTAATGCAAACAGATTTGGTTGACTTCCCAGATGAGTATGACTAGGTTTAAAGTTGTTTCATGCCTCAGTTCATCAAGACAAAAAAGTTAATTTCTCAGTACTACTATGCTCTGAATTTAAGGTAGTATACATCTCAATTCTACACCAAAGTACTTACTGCAAACTAATGGAAACACCTTAGGTTAACTTCCCACATGATTATGAGTAGTTTGAAAGTTGTTTCATGGCTGTACACATCAACACAAAAAAGTTGTTATCTCAGTGCATGCAATGCTTAGACAATACAGATAGTATACATTTCAATTTTACTCCAAAGCACTTACTGCAAACCTAATGGAAACACCATAGGTTAACTTCCCACATGATTCTGAGATGTCTGAAAGTTGTTTCATAGCTTACACATAAAGACAAAAAAGTTGATTTCACAGTGAATAGAATGCTTTGACATAAAAGTAGTATACATTTCAATTTTACACCAAAGCACTTACTGCAAACCTAATGGAAACACTTTAGGTTAACTTTCCACATGATTATGAGTAGTTTGAAAGTTGTTTCATGCCTGTACACATCAACACAAAAAAGTTGTTATCTCAGTGCATGCAGTGCTTAAACAATACAAATAGTATACATTTCAATTTTACTCCAAAGCACTTACTGCAAACCTAATGGAAACACTTTAAGTTAACTTCCCACATGATTCTGAGATGTCTGAAAGTTGTTTCATACCTGTGCACATAAAGACAAAAAAGTTGATTTCACAGTGAGTAGAATGATTTGACATAAAAGTAGTATACATTTCAATTGTACTCAAAAGTCCTGACTGCAAACTTAATGCAAACAGATTTGGTTAACTTCCCAGATGAGTATGACTAGGTTTAAAGTTTTTCATGCATGAGTTCATCAAGACAAAAAAGTTACTTTCTCAGTACTACTATGCTCTGACATTAAGGTAGTATACATCTCAATTTTACACCAAAGTACTTACTGCAAACTAATGGAAACACCTTAGGTTAGCTTCCCACATGATTATGAGTAGTTTGAAAGTTGATTCATGGCTGTACACATCAACACAAAAAAGTTGTTATCTCAGTGCATGTAATGCTTAGACAATACAAATAGTATACATTTCAATTTTACACCAAAGTACTTACTGCAAACCTAATGGAAACAACTTAGATTAACTTCCCATATGATTCTGAGATGTCTGAAAGTTGTTTCATACCTGTGCACATCAAGACAAAAAAGTTGTTTTCTCAGTGCATGCAATGCTTTTACAATACAAATAGTATACATTTCAATTTTACACCAAAGCACTTACTGCAAACCTAATGGAAACACCTTAGGTCAACTTTCCACATGATTATGAGTAGTTTGAAAGTTGTTTCATGGCTGTACACATCAACACAAAAAAGTTGTTATCTCAGTGCATGCAATGCTTAGACAATTCAAATAGTATACATTTCAATTTTACACCAAAGCACTTACTGCAAACCTAATGGAAACAACTTAGGTTAACTTCCCACATGATTCTGAGATGTCTGTAAGTTGTTTCATAGCTGTGCACATAAAGACAAAAAAGTTGATTTCACAGTGAATAGAATGCTTTGACATGAAAGTAGTATACATTTCAATTGTACTCAAAAGTCCTGACTGCAAACCTAATGCAAACAGATTTGGTTGACTTCCCAGATGAGTATGACTAGGTTTAAAGTTGTTTCATGCCTCAGTTCATCAAGACAAAAAAGTTAATTTCTCAGTACTACTGTGCTCTGACTTTAAGGTAGTATACATCTCAATTTTACACCAAGTACTTACTGCAAACTAATGGAAACACCTTAGGTTAACTTCCCACATGATTATGAGTAGTTTGAAAGTTGTATCATGGCTGTACACATCAACACAAAAAAGTTGTTATCTCAGTGCATGCAATGCTTCGACAATACAAATAGTATGCATTTCAATTTTACACCAAAGTACTTACTGCAAACCTAATGGAAACACCATAGGTTAACTTCCCACATGATTCTGAGATGTCTGAAAGTTGTTTCATAGCTGTGCACATAAAGACAAAAAAGTTGATTTCACAGTGAATAGAATGCTTTGACATAAAAGTAGTATACAATTCAATTTTACACCAAAACACTTACTGCAAACCTAATGGAAACACTTTAGGTTAACTTTCCACATGATTATGAGTAGTTTGAAAGTTGTTTCATGGCTGTACACATCAACACAAAAAAGTTGTTATCTCAGTGCATGCAGTGCTTAAACAATACAAATAGTATACATTTCAATATTACTCCAAAGCACTTACTGCAAACCTAATGGAAACACTTTAATTTAACTTCCCACATGATTCTGAGATGTCTGAAAGTTGTTTCATACCTGTGCACATAAAGACAAAAAAGTTGATTTCACAGTGAATAGAATGCTTTGACATAAAAGTAGTATACATTTCAATTGTACTCAAAAGTCCTGACTGCAAACCTAATGCAAACAGATTTGGTTGACTTCCCAGATGAGTATGACTAGGTTTAAAGTTGTTTCATGCCTCACTTCATCAAGACAAAAAAGTTAATTTCTCAGTACGACTATGCTCTGACTTTAAGGTAGTATACATCTCAATTTTACACCAAAGTACTTACTGCAAACTAATGGAAACACCTTAGGTTAACTTCCCACATGATTATGAGTAGTTTGAAAGTTGTTTCATGGCTGAACACATCAACACAAAAAAGTTGTTATCTCAGTGCATGTAATGCTTAGACAATACAAATAGTATACATTTCAATTTTACACCAAAGTACTTACTGCAAACCTAATGGAAACAACTTAGATTAACTTCCCATATGATTCTGAGATGTCTGAAAGTTGTTTCATACCTGTGCACATCAAGACAAAAAAGTTGTTTTCTCAGTGCATGCAATGCTTTTACAATACAAATAGTATACATTTCAATTTTACACCAAAGCACATACTGCAAACCTAATGGAAACACCTTAGGTCAACTTTCCACATGATTCTGAGTAGTTTGAAAGTTGTTTCATGGCTGTACAAATCAACACAAAAAAGTTGTTATCTCAGTGCATGCAATGCTTAGACAATTCAAATAGTATACATTTCAATTTTACACCAAAGCACTTACTGCAAACCTAATGGAAACAACTTAGGTTAACTTCCCACATGATTCTGAGATGTCTGAAACTTGTTTCATACCTGTGCACATAAAGACAAAAAAGTTGATTTCACAGTGAATAGAATGCTTTGACATAAAAGTAGTATACATTTCAATTGTACTCAAAAGTCCTGACTGCAAACCTAATGCAAACAGATTTGGTTGACTTCCCAGATGAGTATGACTAGGTTTAAAGTTGTTTCATGCCTCACTTCATCAAGACAAAAAAGTTAATTTCTCAGTACGACTATGCTCTGACTTTAAGGTAGTATACATCTCAATTTTACACCAAAGTACTTACTGCAAACTAATGGAAACACTTTAGGTTAACTTCCCACATGATTATGAGTAGTTTGAAAGTTGTTTCATGGCTGTACACATCAACACAAAAAAGTTGTTATCTCAGTGCATGCAATGCTTCGACAATACAAATAGTATACATTTCAATTTTACACCAAAGTACTTACTGCTAACCTAATGGAAACAACTTAGATTAACTTCCCATATGATTCTGAGATGTCTGAAAGTTGTTTCATACCTGTGCACATCAAGACAAAAAAGTTGTTTTCTCAGTGCATGCAATGCTTTTACAATACAAATAGGATACATTTCAATTTTACACCAAAGCACTTACTGCAAACCTAATGGAAACACCTTAGGTCAACTTTCCACATGATTCTGAGTAGTTTGAAAGTTGTTTCATGGCTGTACAAATCAACACAAAAAAGTTGTTATCTCAGTGCATGCAATGCTTAGACAATTCAAATAGTATACATTTCAATTTTACACCAAAGCACTTACTGCAAACCTAATGGAAACAACTTAGGTTAACTTCCCACATGATTCTGAGATGTCTGAAAGTTGTTTCATAGCTGTGCACATAAAGACAAAAAAGTTGATTTCCCAGTGAATAGAATGCTTTAACATAAAAGTAGTATACATTTCAATTTTACACCAAAGCACTTACTGCAAACCTAATGGAAACACCTTAGGTTAACTTATCACATGATTATGAGTAGTTTGAAAGTTGTTTCATGGCTGTACACATCAACAGAAAAAAGTTGTTATCTCAGAGCATGCAATGCTTAGACAATACAAATAGTATACATTTCAATTTTACTCCAAAGCACTTACTGCAAACCTAAAGGAAACACCATAGGTTAACTTCCCACATGATTCTGAGATGTCTGAAAGTTGTTTCATAGCTGTGCACATAAAGAGAAAAAAGTTGATTTCACAGTGAATAGAATGCTTTGACATAAAAGTAGTATACATTTCAATTGTACTCAAAAGTCCTGACTGCAAACCTAATGCAAACAGATTTGGTTGACTTCCCAGATGAGTATGACTAGGTTTAAAGTTGTTTCATGCCTCAGTTCATCAAGACAAAAAAGTTAATTTCTCAGTACTACTATGCTCTGACTTTAAGGTAGTATACATCTCAATTTTACACCAAAGTACTTACTGCAAACTAATGGAAACACCTTAGGTTAACTTCCCACATGTTTATGAGTAGTTTGAAAGTTGTTTCATGGCTGTACACATCAACACAAAAAAGTTGTTATCTCAGTGCATGCAATGCTTCGACAATACAAATAGTATGCATTTCAATTTTACACCAAAGTACTTACTGCAAACCTAATGGAAACACCATAGGTTAACTTCCCACATGATTCTGAGATGTCTGAAAGTTGTTTCATAGCTGTGCACATAAAGACAAAAAAGTTGATTTCACAGTGAATAGAATGCTTTGACATAAAAGTAGTATACAATTCAATTGTAGTCAAAAGTCCTGACTGCAAACAGATTTGGTTGACTTCCCAGATGAGTATGACTAGGGTTAAAGTTGTTTCATGCCTCAGTTCATCAAGACAAAAAAGTTAATTTCTCAGTACTACTATGCTCTGAATTTAAGGTAGTATACATCTCAATTTTACACCAAAGTACTTACTGCAAACTAATGGAAACACCTTAGGTTAACTTCCCACATGATTATGAGTAGTTTGAAAGTTGTTTCATGGCTGTACACATCAACACAAAAAAGTTGTTATCACAGTGCATGCAATGCTTAGACAATACAGATAGTATACATTTCAATTTTACTCCAAAGCACTTACTGCAAACCTAATGGAAACACCATAGGTTAACTTCCCACATGATTCTGAGATGTCTGAAAGTTGTTTCATAGCTTACACATAAAGACAAAAAAGTTGATTTCACAGTGAATAGAATGCTTTGACATAAAAGTAGTATACATTTCAATTTTACACCAAAGCACTTACTGCAAACCTAATGGAAACACTTTAGGTTAACTTTCCACATGATTATGAGTAGTTTGAAAGTTGTTTCATGCCTGTACACATCAACACAAAAAAGTTGTTATCTCAGTGCATGCAGTGCTTAAACAATACAAATAGTATACATTTCAATTTTACTCCAAAGCACTTACTGCAAACCTAATGGAAACACTTTAAGTTAACTTCCCACATGATTCTGAGATGTCTGAAAGTTGTTTCATACCTGTGCACATAAAGACAAAAAAGTTGATTTCACAGTGAGTAGAATGATTTGACATAAAAGTAGTATACATTTCAATTGTACTCAAAAGTCCTGACTGCAAACTTAATGCAAACAGATTTGGTTAACTTCCCAGATGAGTATGACTAGGTTTAAAGTTTTTCATGCCTGAGTTCATCAAGACAAAAAAGTTACTTTCTCAGTACTACTATGCTCTGACATTAAGGTAGTATACATCTCAATTTTACACCAAAGTACTTACTGCAAACTAATGGAAACACCTTAGGTTAACTTCCCACATGATTATGGGTAGTTTGAAAGTTGATTCATGGCTGTACACATCAACACAAAAAAGTTGTTATCTCAGTGCATGTAATGCTTAGACAATACAAATAGTATACATTTCAATTTTACACCAAAGTACTTACTGCAAACCTAATGGAAACAACTTAGATTAACTTCCCATATGATTCTGAGATGTCTGAAAGTTGTTTCATACCTGTGCACATCAAGACAAAAAAGTTGTTTTCTCAGTGCATGCAATGCTTTTACAATACAAATAGTATACATTTCAATTTTACACCAAAGCACTTACTGCAAACCTAATGGAAACACCTTAGGTCAACTTTCCACATGATTATGAGTAGTTTGAAAGTTGTTTCATGGCTGTACACATCAACACAAAAAAGTTGTTATCTCAGTGCATGCAATGCTTAGACAATTCAAATAGTATACATTTCAATTTTACACCAAAGCACTTACTGCAAACCTAATGGAAACAACTTAGGTTAACTTCCCACATGATTCTGAGATGTCTGAAAGTTGTTTCATAGCTGTGCACATAAAGACAAAAAAGTTGATTTCACAGTGAATAGAATGCTTTGACATAAAAGTAGTATACATTTCAATTGTACTCAAAAGTCCTGACTGCAAACCTAATGCAAACAGATTTGGTTGACTTCCCAGATGAGTATGACTAGGTTTAAAGTTGTTTCATGCCTCAGTTCATCAAGACAAAAAAGTTAATTTCTCAGTACTACTATGCTCTGACTTTAAGGTAGTATACATCTCAATTTTACACCAAAGTACTTACTGCAAACTAATGGAAACACCTTAGGTTAACTTCCCACATGATTATGAGTAGTTTGAAAGTTGATTCATGGCTGTACACATCAACACAAAAAAGTTGTTATCTCAGTGCATGTAATGCTTAGACAATACAAATAGTATACATTTCAATTTTACACCAAAGTACTTACTGCAAACCTAATGGAAACAACTTAGATTAACTTCCCATATGATTCTGAGATGTCTGAAAGTTGTTTCATACCTGTGCACATCAAGACAAAAAAGTTGTTTTCTCAGTGCATGCAATGCTTTTACAATACAAATAGTATACATTTCAATTTTACACCAAAGCACTTACTGCAAACCTAATGGAAACACCTTAGGTCAACTTTCCACATGATTATGAGTAGTTTGAAAGTTGTTTCATGGCTGTACACATCAACACAAAAAAGTTGTTATCTCAGTGCATGCAATGCTTAGACAATTCAAATAGTATACATTTCAATTTTACACCAAAGCACTTACTGCAAACCTAATGGAAACAACTTAGGTTATTTCCCACATGATTCTGAGATGTCTGAAAGTTGTTTCATAGCTGTGCACATAAAGACAAAAACGTTGATTTCACAGTGAATAGAATGCTTTGACATAAAAGTAGTATACATTTCAATTGTACTCAAAAGTCCTGACTGCAAACCTAATGCAAACAGATTTGGTTGACTTCCCAGATGAGTATGACTAGGTTTAAAGTTGTTTCATGCCTCAGTTCATCAAGACAAAAAAGTTAATTTCTCAGTACGACTATGCTCTGACTTTAAGGTAGTATACATCTCAATTTTACACCAAAGTACTTACTGCAAACTAATGGAAACACCTTAGGTTAACTTCCCACATGATTATGAGTAGTTTGAAAGTTGTATCATGGCTGTACACATCAACACAAAAAAGTTGTTATCTCAGTGCATGCAATGCTTCGACAATACAAATAGTATGCATTTCAATTTTACACCAAAGTACTTACTGCAAACCTAATGGAAACACCATAGTTTAACTTCCCACATGATTCTGAGATGTCTGAAAGTTGTTTCATAGCTGTGCACATAAAGACAAAAAAGTTGATTTCACAGTGAATAGAATGCTTTGACATAAAAGTAGTATACAATTCAATTTTACACCAAAACACTTACTGCAAACCTAATGGAAACACTTTAGGTTAACTTTCCACATGATTATGAGTAGTTTGAAAGTTGTTTCATGGCTGTACACATCAACACAAAAAAATTGTTATCTCAGTGCATGCAGTGCTTAAACAATACAAATAGTATACATTTCAATATTACTCCAAAGCACTTACTGCAAACCTAATGGAAACACTTTAATTTAACTTCCCACATGATTCTGAGATGTCTGAAAGTTGTTTCATACCTGTGCACATAAAGACAAAAAAGTTGATTTCACAGTGAATAGAATGCTTTGACATAAAAGTAGTATACATTTCAATTGTACTCAAAGGTCCTGACTGCAAACTTAATGCAAACAGATTTGGTTAACTTCCCAGATGAGTATGACTAGGTTTAAAGTTTTTCATGCCTGAGTTCATCAAGACAAAAAAGTTACTTTCTCAGTACTACTATGCTCTGACATTAAGGTAGTATACATCTCAATTTTACACCAAAGTACTTACTGCAAACTAATGGAAACACCTTAGGTTAACTTCCCACATGATTATGAGTAGTTTGAAAGTTGATTCATGGCTGTACACATCAACACAAAAAAGTTGTTATCTCAGTGCATGTAATGCTTAGACAATACAAATAGTATACATTTCAATTTTACACCAAAGTACTTACTGCAAACCTAATGGAAACAACTTAGATTAACTTCCCATATGATTCTGAGATGTCTGAAAGTTGTTTCATACCTGTGCACATCAAGACAAAAAAGTTGTTTTCTCAGTGCATGCAATGCTTTTACAATACAAATAGTATACATTTCAATTTTACACCAAAGCACTTACTGCAAACCTAATGGAAACACCTTAGGTCAACTTTCCACATGATTATGAGTAGTTTGAAAGTTGTTTCATGGCTGTACACATCAACACAAAAAAGTTGTTATCTCAGTGCATGCAATGCTTAGACAATTCAAATAGTATACATTTCAATTTTACACCAAAGCACTTACTGCAAACCTAATGGAAACAACTTAGGTTATTTCCCACATGATTCTGAGATGTCTGAAAGTTGTTTCATAGCTGTGCACATAAAGACAAAAACGTTGATTTCACAGTGAATAGAATGCTTTGACATAAAAGTAGTATACATTTCAATTGTACTCAAAAGTCCTGACTGCAAACCTAATGCAAACAGATTTGGTTGACTTCCCAGATGAGTATGACTAGGTTTAAAGTTGTTTCATGCCTCAGTTCATCAAGACAAAAAAGTTAATTTCTCAGTACGACTATGCTCTGACTTTAAGGTAGTATACATCTCAATTTTACACCAAAGTACTTACTGCAAACTAATGGAAACACCTTAGGTTAACTTCCCACATGATTATGAGTAGTTTGAAAGTTGTATCATGGCTGTACACATCAACACAAAAAAGTTGTTATCTCAGTGCATGCAATGCTTCGACAATACAAATAGTATGCATTTCAATTTTACACCAAAGTACTTACTGCAAACCTAATGGAAACACCATAGTTTAACTTCCCACATGATTCTGAGATGTCTGAAAGTTGTTTCATAGCTGTGCACATAAAGACAAAAAAGTTGATTTCACAGTGAATAGAATGCTTTGACATAAAAGTAGTATACAATTCAATTTTACACCAAAACACTTACTGCAAACCTAATGGAAACACTTTAGGTTAACTTTCCACATGATTATGAGTAGTTTGAAAGTTGTTTCATGGCTGTACACATCAACACAAAAAAATTGTTATCTCAGTGCATGCAGTGCTTAAACAATACAAATAGTATACATTTCAATATTACTCCAAAGCACTTACTGCAAACCTAATGGAAACACTTTAATTTAACTTCCCACATGATTCTGAGATGTCTGAAAGTTGTTTCATACCTGTGCACATAAAGACAAAAAAGTTGATTTCACAGTGAATAGAATGCTTTGACATAAAAGTAGTATACATTTCAATTGTACTCAAAAGTCCTGACTGCAAACCTAATGCAAACAGATTTGGTTGACTTCCCAGATGAGTATGACTAGGTTTAAAGTTGTTTCATGCCTCACTTCATCAAGACAAAAAAGTTAATTTCTCAGTACGACTATGCTCTGACTTTAAGGTAGTATACATCTCAATTTTACACCAAAGTACTTACTGCAAACTAATGGAAACACCTTAGGTTAACTTCCCACATGATTATGAGTAGTTTGAAAGTTGTTTCATGGCTGTACACATCAACACAAAAAAGTTGTTATCTCAGTGCATGCAATGCTTAGACAATACAGATAGTATACATTTCAATTTTACTCCAAAGCACTTACTGCAAACCTAATGGAAACACCATAGGTTAACTTCCCACATGATTCTGAGATGTCTGAAAGTTGTTTCATAGCTTACACATAAAGACAAAAAAGTTGATTTCACAGTGAATAGAATGCTTTGACATAAAAGTAGTATACATTTCAATTTTACACCAAAGCACTTACTGCAAACCTAATGGAAACACTTTAGGTTAACTTTCCACATGATTATGAGTAGTTTGAAAGTTGTTTCATGCCTGTACACATCAACACAAAAAAGTTGTTATCTCAGTGCATGCAGTGCTTAAACAATACAAATAGTATACATTTCAATTTTACTCCAAAGCACTTACTGCAAACCTAATGGAAACACTTTAAGTTAACTTCCCACATGATTCTGAGATGTCTGAAAGTTGTTTCATACCTGTGCACATAAAGACAAAAAAGTTGATTTCACAGTGAGTAGAATGATTTGACATAAAAGTAGTATACATTTCAATTGTACTCAAAAGTCCTGACTGCAAACTTAATGCAAACAGATTTGGTTAACTTCCCAGATGAGTATGACTAGGTTTAAAGTTTTTCATGCCTGAGTTCATCAAGACAAAAAAGTTACTTTCTCAGTACTACTATGCTCTGACATTAAGGTAGTATACATCTCAATTTTACACCAAAGTACTTACTGCAAACTAATGGAAACACCTTAGGTTAGCTTCCCACATGATTATGAGTAGTTTGAAAGTTGATTCATGGCTGTACACATCAACACAAAAAAGTTGTTATCTCAGTGCATGTAATGCTTAGACAATACAAATAGTATACATTTCAATTTTACACCAAAGTACTTACTGCAAACCTAATGGAAACAACTTAGATTAACTTCCCATATGATTCTGAGATGTCTGAAAGTTGTTTCATACCTGTGCACATCAAGACAAAAAAGTTGTTTTCTCAGTGCATGCAATGCTTTTACAATACAAATAGTATACATTTCAATTTTACACCAAAGCACTTACTGCAAACCTAATGGAAACACCTTAGGTCAACTTTCCACATGATTATGAGTAGTTTGAAAGTTGTTTCATGGCTGTACACATCAACACAAAAAAGTTGTTATCTCAGTGCATGCAATGCTTAGACAATTCAAATAGTATACATTTCAATTTTACACCAAAGCACTTACTGCAAACCTAATGGAAACAACTTAGGTTAACTTCCCACATGATTCTGAGATGTCTGTAAGTTGTTTCATAGCTGTGCACATAAAGACAGAAAAGTTGATTTCACAGTGAATAGAATGCTTTGACATGAAAGTAGTATACATTTCAATTGTACTCAAAAGTCCTGACTGCAAACCTAATGCAAACAGATTTGGTTGACTTCCCAGATGAGTATGACTAGGTTTAAAGTTGTTTCATGCCTCAGTTCATCAAGACAAAAAAGTTAATTTCTCAGTACTACTATGCTCTGACTTTAAGGTAGTATACATCTCAATTTTACACCAAGTACTTACTGCAAACTAATGGAAACACCTTAGGTTAACTTCCCACATGATTATGAGTAGTTTGAAAGTTGTATCATGGCTGTACACATCAACACAAAAAAGTTGTTATCTCAGTGCATGCAATGCTTCGACAATACAAATAGTATGCATTTCAATTTTACACCAAAGTACTTACTGCAAACCTAATGGAAACACCATAGGTTAACTTCCCACATGATTCTGAGATGTCTGAAAGTTGTTTCATAGCTGTGCACATAAAGACAAAAAAGTTGATTTCACAGTGAATAGAATGCTTTGACATAAAAGTAGTATACAATTCAATTTTACACCAAAACACTTACTGCAAACCTAATGGAAACACTTTAGGTTAACTTTCCACATGATTATGAGTAGTTTGAAAGTTGTTTCATGGCGGTACACATCAACACAAAAAAGTTGTTATCTCAGTGCATGCAGTGCTTAAACAATACAAATAGTATACATTTCAATATTACTCCAAAGCACTTACTGCAAACCTAATGGAAACACTTTAATTTAACTTCCCACATGATTCTGAGATGTCTGAAAGTTGTTTCATACCTGTGCACATAAAGACAAAAAAGTTGATTTCACAGTGAATAGAATGCTTTGACATAAAAGTAGTATACATTTCAATTGTACTCAAAAGTCCTGACTGCAAACCTAATGCAAACAGATTTGGTTGACTTCCCAGATGAGTATGACTAGGTTTAAAGTTGTTTCATGCCTCACTTCATCAAGACAAAAAAGTTAATTTCTCAGTACGACTATGCTCTGACTTTAAGGTAGTATACATCTCAATTTTACACCAAAGTACTTACTGCAAACTAATGGAAACACCTTAGGTTAACTTCCCACATGATTATGAGTAGTTTGAAAGTTGTTTCATGGCTGAACACATCAACACAAAAAAGTTGTTATCTCAGTGCATGTAATGCTTAGACAATACAAATAGTATACATTTCAATTTTACACCAAAGTACTTACTGCAAACCTAATGGAAACAACTTAGATTAACTTCCCATATGATTCTGAGATGTCTGAAAGTTGTTTCATACCTGTGCACATCAAGACAAAAAAGTTGTTTTCTCAGTGCATGCAATGCTTTTACAATACAAATAGTATACATTTCAATTTTACACCAAAGCACTTACTGCAAACCTAATGGAAACACCTTAGGTCAACTTTCCACATGATTCTGAGTAGTTTGAAAGTTGTTTCATGGCTGTACAAATCAACACAAAAAAGTTGTTATCTCAGTGCATGCAATGCTTAGACAATTCAAATAGTATACATTTCAATTTTACACCAAAGCACTTACTGCAAACCTAATGGAAACAACTTAGGTTAACTTCCCACATGATTCTGAGATGTCTGAAAGTTGTTTCATACCTGTGCACATAAAGACAAAAAAGTTGATTTCACAGTGAATAGAATGCTTTGACATAAAAGTAGTATACATTTCAATTGTACTCAAAAGTCCTGACTGCAAACCTAATGCAAACAGATTTGGTTGACTTCCCAGATGAGTATGACTAGGTTTAAAGTTGTTTCATGCCTCACTTCATCAAGACAAAAAAGTTAATTTCTCAGTACGACTATGCTCTGACTTTAAGGTAGTATACATCTCAATTTTACACCAAAGTACTTACTGCAAACTAATGGAAACACTTTAGGTTAACTTCCCACATGATTATGAGTAGTTTGAAAGTTGTTTCATGGCTGTACACATCAACACAAAAAAGTTGTTATCTCAGTGCATGCAATGCTTCGACAATACAAATAGTATACATTTCAATTTTACACCAAAGTACTTACTGCTAACCTAATGGAAACAACTTAGATTAACTTCCCATATGATTCTGAGATGTCTGAAAGTTGTTTCATACCTGTGCACATCAAGACAAAAAAGTTGTTTTCTCAGTGCATGCAATGCTTTTACAATACAAATAGGATACATTTCAATTTTACACCAAAGCACTTACTGCAAACCTAATGGAAACACCTTAGGTCAACTTTCCACATGATTCTGAGTAGTTTGAAAGTTGTTTCATGGCTGTACAAATCAACACAAAAAAGTTGTTATCTCAGTGCATGCAATGCTTAGACAATTCAAATAGTATACATTTCAATTTTACACCAAAGCACTTACTGCAAACCTAATGGAAACAACTTAGGTTAACTTCCCACATGATTCTGAGATGTCTGAAAGTTGTTTCATAGCTGTGCACATAAAGACAAAAAAGTTGATTTCCCAGTGAATAGAATGCTTTAACATAAAAGTAGTATACATTTCAATTTTACACCAAAGCACTTACTGCAAACCTAATGGAAACACCTTAGGTTAACTTATCACATGATTATGAGTAGTTTGAAAGTTGTTTCATGGCTGTACACATCAACAGAAAAAAGTTGTTATCTCAGAGCATGCAATGCTTAGACAATACAAATAGTATACATTTCAATTTTACTCCAAAGCACTTACTGCAAACCTAAAGGAAACACCATAGGTTAACTTCCCACATGATTCTGAGATGTCTGAAAGTTGTTTCATAGCTGTGCACATAAAGAGAAAAAAGTTGATTTCACAGTGAATAGAATGCTTTGACATAAAAGTAGTATACATTTCAATTGTACTCAAAAGTCCTGACTGCAAACCTAATGCAAACAGATTTGGTTGACTTCCCAGATGAGTATGACTAGGTTTAAAGTTGTTTCATGCCTCAGTTCATCAAGACAAAAAAGTTAATTTCTCAGTACTACTATGCTCTGACTTTAAGGTAGTATACATCTCAATTTTACACCAAAGTACTTACTGCAAACTAATGGAAACACCTTAGGTTAACTTCCCACATGTTTATGAGTAGTTTGAAAGTTGTTTCACGGCTGTACACATCAACACAAAAAAGTTGTTATCTCAGTGCATGCAATGCTTCGACAATACAAATAGTATGCATTTCAATTTTACACCAAAGTACTTACTGCAAACCTAATGGAAACACCATAGGTTAACTTCCCACATGATTCTGAGATGTCTGAAAGTTGTTTCATAGCTGTGCACATAAAGACAAAAAAGTTGATTTCACAGTGAATAGAATGCTTTGACATAAAAGTAGTATACAATTCAATTGTACTCAAAAGTCCTGACTGCAAACAGATTTGGTTGACTTCCCAGATGAGTATGACTAGGTTTAAAGTTGTTTCATGCCTCAGTTCATCAAGACAAAAAAGTTAATTTCTCAGTACTACTATGCTCTGAATTTAAGGTAGTATACATCTCAATTTTACACCAAAGTACTTACTGCAAACTAATGGAAACACCTTAGGTTAACTTCCCACATGATTATGAGTAGTTTGAAAGTTGTTTCATGGCTGTACACATCAACACAAAAAAGTTGTTATCTCAGTGCATGCAATGCTTAGACAATACAGATAGTATACATTTCAATTTTACTCCAAAGCACTTACTGCAAACCTAATGGAAACACCATAGGTTAACTTCCCACATGATTCTGAGATGTCTGAAAGTTGTTTCATAGCTTACACATAAAGACAAAAAAGTTGATTTCACAGTGAATAGAATGCTTTGACATAAAAGTAGTATACATTTCAATTTTACACCAAAGCACTTACTGCAAACCTAATGGAAACACTTTAGGTTAACTTTCCACATGATTATGAGTAGTTTGAAAGTTGTTTCATGGCTGTACACATCAACACAAAAAAGTTGTTATCTCAGTGCATGCAGTGCTTAAACAATACAAATAGTATACATTTCAATTTTACTCCAAAGCACTTACTGCAAACCTAATGGAAACACTTTAAGTTAACTTCCCACATGATTCTGAGATGTCTGAAAGTTGTTTCATACCTGTGCACATAAAGACAAAAAAGTTGATTTCACAGTGAGTAGAATGATTTGACATAAAAGTAGTATACATTTCAATTGTACTCAAAAGTCCTGACTGCAAACTTAATGCAAACAGATTTGGTTAACTTCCCAGATGAGTATGACTAGGTTTAAAGTTTTTCATGCCTGAGTTCATCAAGACAAAAAAGTTACTTTCTCAGTACTACTATGCTCTGACATTAAGGTAGTATACATCTCAATTTTACACCAAAGTACTTACTGCAAACTAATGGAAACACCTTAGGTTAACTTCCCACATGATTATGAGTAGTTTGAAAGTTGATTCATGGCTGTACACATCAACACAAAAAAGTTGTTATCTCAGTGCATGTAATGCTTTTACAATACAAATAGTATACATTTCAATTTTACACCAAAGCACTTACTGCAAACCTAATGGAAACACCTTAGGTCAACTTTCCACATGATTATGAGTAGTTTGAAAGTTGTTTCATGGCTGTACAAATCAACACAAAAAAGTTGTTATCTCAGTGCATGCAATGCTTAGGCAATTCAAATAGTATACATTTCAATTTTACACCAAAGCACTTACTGCAAACCTAATGGAAACAACTTAGGTTAACTTCCCACATGATTCTGAGATGTCTGAAAGTTGTTTCATACCTGTGCACATAAAGACAAAAAAGTTGATTTCACAGTGAATAGAATGCTTTGACATAAAAGTAGTATACATTTCAATTGTACTCAAAAGTCCTGACTGCAAACCTAATGCAAACAGATTTGGTTGACTTCCCAGATGAGTATGACTAGGTTTAAAGTTGTTTCATGCCTCACTTCATCAAGACAAAAAAGTTAATTTCTCAGTACGACTATGCTCTGACTTTAAGGTAGTATACATCTCAATTTTACACCAAAGTACTTACTGCAAACTAATGGAAACACTTTAGGTTAACTTCCCACATGATTATGAGTAGTTTGAAAGTTGTTTCATGGCTGTACACATCAACACAAAAAAGTTGTTATCTCAGTGCATGCAATGCTTCGACAATACAAATAGTATACATTTCAATTTTACACCAAAGTACTTACTGCTAACCTAATGGAAACAACTTAGATTAACTTCCCATATGATTCTGAGATGTCTGAAAGTTGTTTCATACCTGTGCACATCAAGACAAAAAAGTTGTTTTCTCAGTGCATGCAATGCTTTTACAATACAAATAGGATACATTTCAATTTTACACCAAAGCACTTACTGCAAACCTAATGGAAACACCTTAGGTCAACTTTCCACATGATTCTGAGTAGTTTGAAAGTTGTTTCATGGCTGTACAAATCAACACAAAAAAGTTGTTATCTCAGTGCATGCAATGCTTAGACAATTCAAATAGTATACATTTCAATTTTACACCAAAGCACTTACTGCAAACCTAATGGAAACAACTTAGGTTAACTTCCCACATGATTCTGAGATGTCTGAAAGTTGTTTCATAGCTGTGCACATAAAGACAAAAAAGTTGATTTCCCAGTGAATAGAATGCTTTAACATAAAAGTAGTATACATTTCAATTTTACACCAAAGCACTTACTGCAAACCTAATGGAAACACCTTAGGTTAACTTATCACATGATTATGAGTAGTTTGAAAGTTGTTTCATGGCTGTACACATCAACAGAAAAAAGTTGTTATCTCAGAGCATGCAATGCTTAGACAATACAAATAGTATACATTTCAATTTTACTCCAAAGCACTTACTGCAAACCTAAAGGAAACACCATAGGTTAACTTCCCACATGATTCTGAGATGTCTGAAAGTTGTTTCATAGCTGTGCACATAAAGAGAAAAAAGTTGATTTCACAGTGAATAGAATGCTTTGACATAAAAGTAGTATACATTTCAATTGTACTCAAAAGTCCTGACTGCAAACCTAATGCAAACAGATTTGGTTGACTTCCCAGATGAGTATGACTAGGTTTAAAGTTGTTTCATGCCTCAGTTCATCAAGACAAAAAAGTTAATTTCTCAGTACTACTATGCTCTGACTTTAAGGTAGTATACATCTCAATTTTACACCAAAGTACTTACTGCAAACTAATGGAAACACCTTAGGTTAACTTCCCACATGTTTATGAGTAGTTTGAAAGTTGTTTCACGGCTGTACACATCAACACAAAAAAGTTGTTATCTCAGTGCATGCAATGCTTCGACAATACAAATAGTATGCATTTCAATTTTACACCAAAGTACTTACTGCAAACCTAATGGAAACACCATAGGTTAACTTCCCACATGATTCTGAGATGTCTGAAAGTTGTTTCATAGCTGTGCACATAAAGACAAAAAAGTTGATTTCACAGTGAATAGAATGCTTTGACATAAAAGTAGTATACAATTCAATTGTACTCAAAAGTCCTGACTGCAAACAGATTTGGTTGACTTCCCAGATGAGTATGACTAGGTTTAAAGTTGTTTCATGCCTCAGTTCATCAAGACAAAAAAGTTAATTTCTCAGTACTACTATGCTCTGAATTTAAGGTAGTATACATCTCAATTTTACACCAAAGTACTTACTGCAAACTAATGGAAACACCTTAGGTTAACTTCCCACATGATTATGAGTAGTTTGAAAGTTGTTTCATGGCTGTACACATCAACACAAAAAAGTTGTTATCTCAGTGCATGCAATGCTTAGACAATACAGATAGTATACATTTCAATTTTACTCCAAAGCACTTACTGCAAACCTAATGGAAACACCATAGGTTAACTTCCCACATGATTCTGAGATGTCTGAAAGTTGTTTCATAGCTTACACATAAAGACAAAAAAGTTGATTTCACAGTGAATAGAATGCTTTGACATAAAAGTAGTATACATTTCAATTTTACACCAAAGCACTTACTGCAAACCTAATGGAAACACTTTAGGTTAACTTTCCACATGATTATGAGTAGTTTGAAAGTTGTTTCATGGCTGTACACATCAACACAAAAAAGTTGTTATCTCAGTGCATGCAGTGCTTAAACAATACAAATAGTATACATTTCAATTTTACTCCAAAGCACTTACTGCAAACCTAATGGAAACACTTTAAGTTAACTTCCCACATGATTCTGAGATGTCTGAAAGTTGTTTCATACCTGTGCACATAAAGACAAAAAAGTTGATTTCACAGTGAGTAGAATGATTTGACATAAAAGTAGTATACATTTCAATTGTACTCAAAAGTCCTGACTGCAAACTTAATGCAAACAGATTTGGTTAACTTCCCAGATGAGTATGACTAGGTTTAAAGTTTTTCATGCCTGAGTTCATCAAGACAAAAAAGTTACTTTCTCAGTACTACTATGCTCTGACATTAAGGTAGTATACATCTCAATTTTACACCAAAGTACTTACTGCAAACTAATGGAAACACCTTAGGTTAACTTCCCACATGATTATGAGTAGTTTGAAAGTTGATTCATGGCTGTACACATCAACACAAAAAAGTTGTTATCTCAGTGCATGTAATGCTTAGACAATACAAATAGTATACATTTCAATTTTACACCAAAGTACTTACTGCAAACCTAATGGAAACAACTTAGATTAACTTCCCATATGATTCTGAGATGTCTGAAAGTTGTTTCATACCTGTGCACATCAAGACAAAAAAGTTGTTTTCTCAGTGCATGCAATGCTTTTACAATACAAATAGTATACATTTCAATTTTACACCAAAGCACTTACTGCAAACCTAATGGAAACACCTTAGGTCAACTTTCCACATGATTATGAGTAGTTTGAAAGTTGTTTCATGGCTGTACACATCAACACAAAAAAGTTGTTATCTCAGTGCATGCAATGCTTAGACAATTCAAATAGTATACATTTCAATTTTACACCAAAGCACTTACTGCAAACCTAATGGAAACAACTTAGGTTAACTTCCCACATGATTCTGAGATGTCTGAAAGTTGTTTCATAGCTGTGCACATAAAGACAAAAAAGTTGATTTCACAGTGAATAGAATGCTTTGACATAAAAGTAGTATACATTTCAATTGTACTCAAAAGTCCTGACTGCAAACCTAATGCAAACAGATTTGGTTGACTTCCCAGATGAGTATGACTAGGTTTAAAGTTGTTTCATGCCTCAGTTCATCAAGACAAAAAAGTTAATTTCTCAGTACTACTATGCTCTGACTTTAAGGTAGTATACATCTCAATTTTACACCAAAGTACTTACTGCAAACTAATGGAAACACCTTAGGTTAACTTCCCACATGATTATGAGTAGTTTGAAAGTTGATTCATGGCTGTACACATCAACACAAAAAAGTTGTTATCTCAGTGCATGTAATGCTTAGACAATACAAATAGTATACATTTCAATTTTACACCAAAGTACTTACTGCAAACCTAATGGAAACAACTTAGATTAACTTCCCATATGATTCTGAGATGTCTGAAAGTTGTTTCATACCTGTGCACATCAAGACAAAAAAGTTGTTTTCTCAGTGCATGCAATGCTTTTACAATACAAATAGTATACATTTCAATTTTACACCAAAGCACTTACTGCAAACCTAATGGAAACACCTTAGGTCAACTTTCCACATGATTATGAGTAGTTTGAAAGTTGTTTCATGGCTGTACACATCAACACAAAAAAGTTGTTATCTCAGTGCATGCAATGCTTAGACAATTCAAATAGTATACATTTCAATTTTACACCAAAGCACTTACTGCAAACCTAATGGAAACAACTTAGGTTAACTTCCCACATGATTCTGAGATGTCTGAAAGTTGTTTCATAGCTGTGCACATAAAGACAAAAAAGTTGATTTCACAGTGAATAGAATGCTTTGACATAAAAGTAGTATACATTTCAATTGTACTCAAAAGTCCTGACTGCAAACCTAATGCAAACAGATTTGGTTGACTTCCCAGATGAGTATGACTAGGTTTAAAGTTGTTTCATGCCTCAGTTCATCAAGACAAAAAAGTTAATTTCTCAGTACTACTATGCTCTGACTTTAAGGTAGTATACATCTCAATTTTACACCAAAGTACTTACTGCAAACTAATGGAAACACCTTAGGTTAACTTCCCACATGATTATGAGTAGTTTGAAAGTTGTATCATGGCTGTACACATCAACACAAAAAAGTTGTTATCTCAGTGCATGCAATGCTTCGACAATACAAATAGTATGCATTTCAATTTTACACCAAAGTACTTACTGCAAACCTAATGGAAACACCATAGTTTAACTTCCCACATGATTCTGAGATGTCTGAAAGTTGTTTCATAGCTGTGCACATAAAGACAAAAAAGTTGATTTCACAGTGAATAGAATGCTTTGACATAAAAGTAGTATACAATTCAATTTTACACCAAAACACTTACTGCAAACCTAATGGAAACACTTTAGGTTAACTTTCCACATGATTATGAGTAGTTTGAAAGTTGTTTCATGGCTGTACACATCAACACAAAAAAGTTGTTATCTCAGTGCATGCAGTGCTTAAACAATACAAATAGTATACATTTCAATATTACTCCAAAGCACTTACTGCAAACCTAATGGAAACACATTAATTTAATTTCCCACATGATTCTGAGATGTCTGAAAGTTGTTTCATACCTGTGCACATAAAGACAAAAAAGTTGATTTCACAGTGAATAGAATGCTTTGACATAAAAGTAGTATACATTTCAATTGTACTCAAAAGTCCTGACTGCAAACCTAATGCAAACAGATTTGGTTGACTTCCCAGATGAGTATGACTAGGTTTAAAGTTGTTTCATGCCTCACTTCATCAAGACAAAAAAGTTAATTTCTCAGTACGACTATGCTCTGACTTTAAGGTAGTATACATCTCAATTTTACACCAAAGTACTTACTGCAAACTAATGGAAACACCTTAGGTTAACTTCCCACATGATTATGAGTAGTTTGAAAGTTGTTTCATGGCTGTACACATCAACACAAAAAAGTTGTTATCTCAGTGCATGCAATGCTTCGACAATACAAATAGTATGCATTTCAATTTTACACCAAAGTACTTACTGCAAACCTAATGGAAACACCATAGGTTAACTTCCCACATGATTCTGAGATGTCTGAAAGTTGTTTCATAGCTGTGCACATAAAGACAAAAAAGTTGATTTCACAGTGAATAGAATGCTTTGACATAAAAGTAGTATACAATTCAATTGTACTCAAAAGTCCTCACTGCAAACCTAATGCAAACAGATTTGGTTGACTTCCCAGATGAGTATGACTAGGTTTAAAGTTGTTTCATGCCTCAGTTCATCAAGACAAAAAAGTTAATTTCTCAGTACTACTATGCTCTGAATTTAAGGTAGTATACATCTCAATTCTACACCAAAGTACTTACTGCAAACTAATGGAAACACCTTAGGTTAACTTCCCACATGATTATGAGTAGTTTGAAAGTTGTTTCATGGCTGTACACATCAACACAAAAAAGTTGTTATCTCAGTGCATGCAATGCTTAGACAATACAGATAGTATACATTTCAATTTTACTCCAAAGCACTTACTGCAAACCTAATGGAAACACCATAGGTTAACTTCCCACATGATTCTGAGATGTCTGAAAGTTGTTTCATAGCTTACACATAAAGACAAAAAAGTTGATTTCACAGTGAATAGAATGCTTTGACATAAAAGTAGTATACATTTCAATTTTACACCAAAGCACTTACTGCAAACCTAATGGAAACACTTTAGGTTAACTTTCCACATGATTATGAGTAGTTTGAAAGTTGATTCATGCCTGTACACATCAACACAAAAAAGTTGTTATCTCAGTGCATGCAGTGCTTAAACAATACAAATAGTATACATTTCAATTTTACTCCAAAGCACTTACTGCAAACCTAATGGAAACACTTTAAGTTAACTTCCCACATGATTCTGAGATGTCTGAAAGTTGTTTCATACCTGTGCACATAAAGACAAAAAAGTTGATTTCACAGTGAGTAGAATGATTTGACATAAAAGTAGTATACATTTCAATTGTACTCAAAAGTCCTGACTGCAAACTTAATGCAAACAGATTTGGTTAACTTCCCAGATGAGTATGACTAGGTTTAAAGTTTTTCATGCCTGAGTTCATCAAGACAAAAAAGTTACTTTCTCAGTACTACTATGCTCTGACATTAAGGTAGTATACATCTCAATTTTACACCAAAGTACTTACTGCAAACTAATGGAAACACCTTAGGTTAGCTTCCCACATGATTATGAGTAGTTTGAAAGTTGATTCATGGCTGTACACATCAACACAAAAAAGTTGTTATCTCAGTGCATGTAATGCTTCGACAATACAAATAGTATACATTTCAATTTTACACCAAAGTACTTACTGCAAACCTAATGGAAACAACTTAGATTAACTTCCCATATGATTCTGAGATGTCTGAAAGTTGTTTCATACCTGTGCACATCAAGACAAAAAAGTTGTTTTCTCAGTGCATGCAATGCTTTTACAATACAAATAGTATACATTTCAATTTTACACCAAAGCACTTACTGCAAACCTAATGGAAACACCTTAGGTCAACTTTCCACATGATTATGAGTAGTTTGAAAGTTGTTTCATGGCTGTACACATCAACACAAAAAAGTTGTTATCTCAGTGCATGCAATGCTTAGACAATTCAAATAGTATACATTTCAATTTTACACCAAAGCACTTACTGCAAACCTAATGGAAACAACTTAGGTTAACTTCCCACATGATTCTGAGATGTCTGTAAGTTGTTTCATAGCTGTGCACATAAAGACAAAAAAGTTGATTTCACAGTGAATAGAATGCTATGACATGAAAGTAGTATACATTTCAATTGTACTCAAAAGTCCTGACTGCAAACCTAATGCAAACAGATTTGGTTGACTTCCCAGATGAGTATGACTAGGTTTAAAGTTGTTTCATGCCTCAGTTCATCAAGACAAAAAAGTTAATTTCTCAGTACTACTATGCTCTGAATTTAAGGTAGTATACATCTCAATTCTACACCAAAGTACTTACTGCAAACTAATGGAAACACCTTAGGTTAACTTCCCACATGATTATGAGTAGTTTGAAAGTTGTTTCATGGCTGTACACATCAACACAAAAAAGTTGTTATCTCAGTGCATGCAATGCTTAGACAATACAGATAGTATACATTTCAATTTTACTCCAAAGCACTTACTGCAAACCTAATGGAAACACCATAGGTTAACTTCCCACATGATTCTGAGATGTCTGAAAGTTGTTTCATAGCTTACACATAAAGACAAAAAAGTTGATTTCACAGTGAATAGAATGCTTTGACATAAAAGTAGTATACATTTCAATTTTACACCAAAGCACTTACTGCAAACCTAATGGAAACACTTTAGGTTAACTTTCCACATGATTATGAGTAGTTTGAAAGTTGTTTCATGCCTGTACACATCAACACAAAAAAGTTGTTATCTCAGTGCATGCAGTGCTTAAACAATACAAATAGTATACATTTCAATTTTACTCCAAAGCACTTACTGCAAACCTAATGGAAACACTTTAAGTTAACTTCCCACATGATTCTGAGATGTCTGAAAGTTGTTTCATACCTGTGCACATAAAGACAAAAAAGTTGATTTCACAGTGAGTAGAATGATTTGACATAAAAGTAGTATACATTTCAATTGTACTCAAAAGTCCTGACTGCAAACTTAATGCAAACAGATTTGGTTAACTTCCCAGATGAGTATGACTAGGTTTAAAGTTTTTCATGCATGAGTTCATCAAGACAAAAAAGTTACTTTCTCAGTACTACTATGCTCTGACATTAAGGTAGTATACATCTCAATTTTACACCAAAGTACTTACTGCAAACTAATGGAAACACCTTAGGTTAGCTTCCCACATGATTATGAGTAGTTTGAAAGTTGATTCATGGCTGTACACATCAACACAAAAAAGTTGTTATCTCAGTGCATGTAATGCTTAGACAATACAAATAGTATACATTTCAATTTTACACCAAAGTACTTACTGCAAACCTAATGGAAACAACTTAGATTAACTTCCCATATGATTCTGAGATGTCTGAAAGTTGTTTCATACCTGTGCACATCAAGACAAAAAAGTTGTTTTCTCAGTGCATGCAATGCTTTTACAATACAAATAGTATACATTTCAATTTTACACCAAAGCACTTACTGCAAACCTAATGGAAACACCTTAGGTCAACTTTCCACATGATTATGAGTAGTTTGAAAGTTGTTTCATGGCTGTACACATCAACACAAAAAAGTTGTTATCTCAGTGCATGCAATGCTTAGACAATTCAAATAGTATACATTTCAATTTTACACCAAAGCACTTACTGCAAACCTAATGGAAACAACTTAGGTTAACTTCCCACATGATTCTGAGATGTCTGTAAGTTGTTTCATAGCTGTGCACATAAAGACAAAAAAGTTGATTTCACAGTGAATAGAATGCTTTGACATGAAAGTAGTATACATTTCAATTGTACTCAAAAGTCCTGACTGCAAACCTAATGCAAACAGATTTGGTTGACTTCCCAGATGAGTATGACTAGGTTTAAAGTTGTTTCATGCCTCAGTTCATCAAGACAAAAAAGTTAATTTCTCAGTACTACTATGCTCTGACTTTAAGGTAGTATACATCTCAATTTTACACCAAGTACTTACTGCAAACTAATGGAAACACCTTAGGTTAACTTCCCACATGATTATGAGTAGTTTGAAAGTTGTATCATGGCTGTACACATCAACACAAAAAAGTTGTTATCTCAGTGCATGCAATGCTTCGACAATACAAATAGTATGCATTTCAATTTTACACCAAAGTACTTACTGCAAACCTAATGGAAACACCATAGGTTAACTTCCCACATGATTCTGAGATGTCTGAAAGTTGTTTCATAGCTGTGCACATAAAGACAAAAAAGTTGATTTCACAGTGAATAGAATGCTTTGACATAAAAGTAGTATACAATTCAATTTTACACCAAAACACTTACTGCAAACCTAATGGAAACACTTTAGGTTAACTTTCCACATGATTATGAGTAGTTTGAAAGTTGTTTCATGGCTGTACACATCAACACAAAAAAGTTGTTATCTCAGTGCATGCAGTGCTTAAACAATACAAATAGTATACATTTCAATATTACTCCAAAGCACTTACTGCAAACCTAATGGAAACACTTTAATTTAACTTCCCACATGATTCTGAGATGTCTGAAAGTTGTTTCATACCTGTGCACATAAAGACAAAAAAGTTGATTTCACAGTGAATAGAATGCTTTGACATAAAAGTAGTATACATTTCAATTGTACTCAAAAGTCCTGACTGCAAACCTAATGCAAACAGATTTGGTTGACTTCCCAGATGAGTATGACTAGGTTTAAAGTTGTTTCATGCCTCACTTCATCAAGACAAAAAAGTTAATTTCTCAGTACGACTATGCTCTGACTTTAAGGTAGTATACATCTCAATTTTACACCAAAGTACTTACTGCAAACTAATGGAAACACCTTAGGTTAACTTCCCACATGATTATGAGTAGTTTGAAAGTTGTTTCATGGCTGAACACATCAACACAAAAAAGTTGTTATCTCAGTGCATGTAATGCTTAGACAATACAAATAGTATACATTTCAATTTTACACCAAAGTACTTACTGCAAACCTAATGGAAACAACTTAGATTAACTTCCCATATGATTCTGAGATGTCTGAAAGTTGTTTCATACCTGTGCACATCAAGACAAAAAAGTTGTTTTCTCAGTGCATGCAATGCTTTTACAATACAAATAGTATACATTTCAATTTTACACCAAAGCACTTACTGCAAACCTAATGGAAACACCTTAGGTCAACTTTCCACATGATTCTGAGTAGTTTGAAAGTTGTTTCATGGCTGTACAAATCAACACAAAAAAGTTGTTATCTCAGTGCATGCAATGCTTAGACAATTCAAGTAGTATACATTTCAATTTTACACCAAAGCACTTACTGCAAACCTAATGGAAACAACTTAGGTTAACTTCCCACATGATTCTGAGATGTCTGAAAGTTGTTTCATACCTGTGCACATAAAGACAAAAAAGTTGATTTCACAGTGAATAGAATGCTTTGACATAAAAGTAGTATACATTTCAATTGTACTCAAAAGTCCTGACTGCAAACCTAATGCAAACAGATTTGGTTGACTTCCCAGATGAGTATGACTAGGTTTAAAGTTGTTTCATGCCTCAGTTCATCAAGACAAAAAAGTTAATTTCTCAGTACTACTATGCTCTGAATTTAAGGTAGTATACATCTCAATTCTACACCAAAGTACTTACTGCAAACTAATGGAAACACCTTAGGTTAACTTCCCACATGATTATGAGTAGTTTGAAAGTTGTTTCATGGCTGTACACATCAACACAAAAAAGTTGTTATCTCAGTGCATGCAATGCTTAGACAATACAGATAGTATACATTTCAATTTTACTCCAAAGCACTTACTGCAAACCTAATGGAAACACCATAGGTTAACTTCCCACATGATTCTGAGATGTCTGAAAGTTGTTTCATAGCTTACACATAAAGACAAAAAAGTTGATTTCACAGTGAATAGAATGCTTTGACATAAAAGTAGTATACATTTCAATTTTACACCAAAGCACTTACTGCAAACCTAATGGAAACACTTTAGGTTAACTTTCCACATGATTATGAGTAGTTTGAAAGTTGATTCATGCCTGTACACATCAACACAAAAAAGTTGTTATCTCAGTGCATGCAGTGCTTAAACAATACAAATAGTATACATTTCAATTTTACTCCAAAGCACTTACTGCAAACCTAATGGAAACACTTTAAGTTAACTTCCCACATGATTCTGAGATGTCTGAAAGTTGTTTCATACCTGTGCACATAAAGACAAAAAAGTTGATTTCACAGTGATAGAATGATTTGACATAAAAGTAGTATACATTTCAATTGTACTCAAAAGTCCTGACTGCAAACTTAATGCAAACAGATTTGGTTAACTTCCCAGATGAGTATGACTAGGTTTAAAGTTTTTCATGCCTGAGTTCATCAAGACAAAAAAGTTACTTTCTCAGTACTACTATGCTCTGACATTAAGGTAGTATACATCTCAATTTTACACCAAAGTACTTACTGCAAACTAATGGAAACACCTTAGGTTAGCTTCCCACATGATTATGAGTAGTTTGAAAGTTGATTCATGGCTGTACACATCAACACAAAAAAGTTGTTATCTCAGTGCATGTAATGCTTAGACAATACAAATAGTATACATTTCAATTTTACACCAAAGTACTTACTGCAAACCTAATGGAAACAACTTAGATTAACTTCCCATATGATTCTGAGATGTCTGAAAGTTGTTTCATACCTGTGCACATCAAGACAAAAAAGTTGTTTTCTCAGTGCATGCAATGCTTTTACAATACAAATAGTATACATTTCAATTTTACACCAAAGCACTTACTGCAAACCTAATGGAAACACCTTAGGTCAACTTTCCACATGATTATGAGTAGTTTGAAAGTTGTTTCATGGCTGTACACATCAACACAAAAAAGTTGTTATCTCAGTGCATGCAATGCTTAGACAATTCAAATAGTATACATTTCAATTTTACACCAAAACACTTACTGCAAACCTAATGGAAACAACTTAGGTTAACTTCCCACATGATTCTGAGATGTCTGTAAGTTGTTTCATAGCTGTGCACATAAAGACAAAAAAGTTGATTTCACAGTGAATAGAATGCTATGACATGAAAGTAGTATACATTTCAATTGTACTCAAAAGTCCTGACTGCAAACCTAATGCAAACAGATTTGGTTGACTTCCCAGATGAGTATGACTAGGTTTAAAGTTGTTTCATGCCTCAGTTCATCAAGACAAAAAAGTTAATTTCTCAGTACTACTATGCTCTGAATTTAAGGTAGTATACATCTCAATTCTACACCAAAGTACTTACTGCAAACTAATGGAAACACCTTAGGTTAACTTCCCACATGATTATGAGTAGTTTGAAAGTTGTTTCATGGCTGTACACATCAACACAAAAAAGTTGTTATCTCAGTGCATGCAGTGCTTAAACAATACAAATAGTATACATTTCAATATTACTCCAAAGCACTTACTGCAAACCTAATGGAAACACTTTAATTTAACTTCCCACATGATTCTGAGATGTCTGAAAGTTGTTTCATACCTGTGCACATAAAGACAAAAAAGTTGATTTCACAGTGAATAGAATGCTTTGACATAAAAGTAGTATACATTTCAATTGTACTCAAAAGTCCTGACTGCAAACCTAATGCAAACAGATTTGGTTGACTTCCCAGATGAGTATGACTAGGTTTAAAGTTGTTTCATGCCTCACTTCATCAAGACAAAAAAGTTAATTTCTCAGTACGACTATGCTCTGACTTTAAGGTAGTATACATCTCAATTTTACACCAAAGTACTTACTGCAAACTAATGGAAACACCTTAGGTTAACTTCCCACATGATTATGAGTAGTTTGAAAGTTGTTTCATGGCTGAACACATCAACACAAAAAAGTTGTTATCTCAGTGCATGTAATGCTTAGACAATACAAATAGTATACATTTCAATTTTACACCAAAGTACTTACTGCAAACCTAATGGAAACAACTTAGATTAACTTCCCATATGATTCTGAGATGTCTGAAAGTTGTTTCATACCTGTGCACATCAAGACAAAAAAGTTGTTTTCTCAGTGCATGCAATGCTTTTACAATACAAATAGTATACATTTCAATTTTACACCAAAGCACTTACTGCAAACCTAATGGAAACAACTTAGGTTAACTTCCCACATGATTCTGAGATGTCTGTAAGTTGTTTCATAGCTGTGCACATAAAGACAAAAAAGTTGATTTCACAGTGAATAGAATGCTTTGACATGAAAGTAGTATACATTTCAATTGTACTCAAAAGTCCTGACTGCAAACCTAATGCAAACAGATTTGGTTGACTTCCCAGATGAGTATGACTAGGTTTAAAGTTGTTTCATGCCTCAGTTCATCAAGACAAAAAAGTTAATTTCTCAGTACTACTATGCTCTGACTTTAAGGTAGTATACATCTCAATTTTACACCAAGTACTTACTGCAAACTAATGGAAACACCTTAGGTTAACTTCCCACATGATTATGAGTAGTTTGAAAGTTGTATCATGGCTGTACACATCAACACAAAAAAGTTGTTATCTCAGTGCATGCAATGCTTCGACAATACAAATAGTATGCATTTCAATTTTACACCAAAGTACTTACTGCAAACCTAATGGAAACACCATAGGTTAACTTCCCACATGATTCTGAGATGTCTGAAAGTTGTTTCATAGCTGTGCACATAAAGACAAAAAAGTTGATTTCACAGTGAATAGAATGCTTTGACATAAAAGTAGTATACAATTCAATTTTACACCAAAACACTTACTGCAAACCTAATGGAAACACTTTAGGTTAACTTTCCACATGATTATGAGTAGTTTGAAAGTTGTTTCATGGCTGTACACATCAACACAAAAAAGTTGTTATCTCAGTGCATGCAGTGCTTAAACAATACAAATAGTATACATTTCAATATTACTCCAAAGCACTTACTGCAAACCTAATGGAAACACTTTAATTTAACTTCCCACATGATTCTGAGATGTCTGAAAGTTGTTTCATACCTGTGCACATAAAGACAAAAAAGTTGATTTCACAGTGAATAGAATGCTTTGACATAAAAGTAGTATACATTTCAATTGTACTCAAAAGTCCTGACTGCAAACCTAATGCAAACAGATTTGGTTGACTTCCCAGATGAGTATGACTAGGTTTAAAGTTGTTTCATGCCTCACTTCATCAAGACAAAAAAGTTAATTTCTCAGTACGACTATGCTCTGACTTTAAGGTAGTATACATCTCAATTTTACACCAAAGTACTTACTGCAAACTAATGGAAACACCTTAGGTTAACTTCCCACATGATTATGAGTAGTTTGAAAGTTGTTTCATGGCTGAACACATCAACACAAAAAAGTTGTTATCTCAGTGCATGTAATGCTTAGACAATACAAATAGTATACATTTCAATTTTACACCAAAGTACTTACTGCAAACCTAATGGAAACAACTTAGATTAACTTCCCATATGATTCTGAGATGTCTGAAAGTTGTTTCATACCTGTGCACATCAAGACAAAAAAGTTGTTTTCTCAGTGCATGCAATGCTTTTACAATACAAATAGTATACATTTCAATTTTACACCAAAGCACTTACTGCAAACCTAATGGAAACACCTTAGGTCAACTTTCCACATGATTCTGAGTAGTTTGAAAGTTGTTTCATGGCTGTACAAATCAACACAAAAAAGTTGTTATCTCAGTGCATGCAATGCTTAGACAATTCAAGTAGTATACATTTCAATTTTACACCAAAGCACTTACTGCAAACCTAATGGAAACAACTTAGGTTAACTTCCCACATGATTCTGAGATGTCTGAAAGTTGTTTCATACCTGTGCACATAAAGACAAAAAAGTTGATTTCACAGTGAATAGAATGCTTTGACATAAAAGTAGTATACATTTCAATTGTACTCAAAAGTCCTGACTGCAAACCTAATGCAAACAGATTTGGTTGACTTCCCAGATGAGTATGACTAGGTTTAAAGTTGTTTCATGCCTCACTTCATCAAGACAAAAAAGTTAATTTCTCAGTACGACTATGCTCTGACTTTAAGGTAGTATACATCTCAATTTTACACCAAAGTACTTACTGCAAACTAATGGAAACACTTTAGGTTAACTTCCCACATGATTATGAGTAGTTTGAAAGTTGTTTCATGGCTGTACACATCAACACAAAAAAGTTGTTATCTCAGTGCATGCAATGCTTCGACAATACAAATAGTATACATTTCAATTTTACACCAAAGTACTTACTGCTAACCTAATGGAAACAACTTAGATTAACTTCCCATATGATTCTGAGATGTCTGAAAGTTGTTTCATACCTGTGCACATCAAGACAAAAAAGTTGTTTTCTCAGTGCATGCAATGCTTTTACAATACAAATAGGATACATTTCAATTTTACACCAAAGCACTTACTGCAAACCTAATGGAAACACCTTAGGTCAACTTTCCACATGATTCTGAGTAGTTTGAAAGTTGTTTCATGGCTGTACAAATCAACACAAAAAAGTTGTTATCTCAGTGCATGCAATGCTTAGACAATTCAAATAGTATACATTTCAATTTTACACCAAAGCACTTACTGCAAACCTAATGGAAACAACTTAGGTTAACTTCCCACATGATTCTGAGATGTCTGAAAGTTGTTTCATAGCTGTGCACATAAAGACAAAAAAGTTGATTTCCCAGTGAATAGAATGCTTTAACATAAAAGTAGTATACATTTCAATTTTACACCAAAGCACTTACTGCAAACCTAATGGAAACACCTTAGGTTAACTTATCACATGATTATGAGTAGTTTGAAAGTTGTTTCATGGCTGTACACATCAACAGAAAAAAGTTGTTATCTCAGAGCATGCAATGCTTAGACAATACAAATAGTATACATTTCAATTTTACTCCAAAGCACTTACTGCAAACCTAAAGGAAACACCATAGGTTAACTTCCCACATGATTCTGAGATGTCTGAAAGTTGTTTCATAGCTGTGCACATAAAGAGAAAAAAGTTGATTTCACAGTGAATAGAATGCTTTGACATAAAAGTAGTATACATTTCAATTCTACTCAAAAGTCCTGACTGCAAACCTAATGCAAACAGATTTGGTTGACTTCCCAGATGAGTATGACTAGGTTTAAAGTTGTTTCATGCCTCAGTTCATCAAGACAAAAAAGTTAATTTCTCAGTACTACTATGCTCTGACTTTAAGGTAGTATACATCTCAATTTTACACCAAAGTACTTACTGCAAACTAATGGAAACACCTTAGGTTAACTTCCCACATGTTTATGAGTAGTTTGAAAGTTGTTTCATGGCTGTACACATCAACACAAAAAAGTTGTTATCTCAGTGCATGCAATGCTTCGACAATACAAATAGTATGCATTTCAATTTTACACCAAAGTACTTACTGCAAACCTAATGGAAACACCATAGGTTAACTTCCCACATGATTCTGAGATGTCTGAAAGTTGTTTCATAGCTGTGCACATAAAGACAAAAAAGTTGATTTCACAGTGAATAGAATGCTTTGACATAAAAGTAGTATACATTTCAATTGTACTCAAAAGTCCTGACTGCAAACCTAATGCAAACAGATTTGGTTGACTTCCCAGATGAGTATGACTAGGTTTAAAGTTGTTTCATGCCTCAGTTCATCAAGACAAAAAAGTTAATTTCTCAGTACTACTATGCTCTGACTTTAAGGTAGTATACATCTCAATTTTACACCAAAGTACTTACTGCAAACTAATGGAAACACCTTAGGTTAACTTCCCACATGTTTATGAGTAGTTTGAAAGTTGTTTCATGGCTGTACACATCAACACAAAAAAGTTGTTATCTCAGTGCATGCAATGCTTCGACAATACAGATAGTATACATTTCAATTTTACTCCAAAGCACTTACTGCAAACCTAATGGAAACACCATAGGTTAACTTCCCACATGATTCTGAGATGTCTGAAAGTTGTTTCATAGCTGTGCACATAAAGACAAAAAAGTTGATTTCACAGTGAGTAGAATGTTTTGACATAAAAGTAGTATACATTTCAATTGTACTCAAAAGTCCTGACTGCAAACTTAATGCAAACAGATTTGGTTAACTTCCCAGATGAGTATGACTAGGTTTAAAGTTTTTCATGCCTGAGTTCATCAAGACAAAAAAGTTACTTTCTCAGTACTACTATGCTCTGACATTAAGGTAGTATACATCTCAATTTTACACCAAAGTACTTACTGCAAACTAATGGAAACACCTTAGGTTAACTTCCCACATGATTATGAGTAGTTTGAAAGTTGATTCATGGCTGTACACATCAACACAAAAAAGTTGTTATCTCAGTGCATGTAATGCTTAGACAATACAAATAGTATACATTTCAATTTTAAACCAAAGTACTTACTGCAAACCTAATGGAAACAACTTAGATTAACTTCCCATATGATTCTGAGATGTCTGAAAGTTGTTTCATACCTGTGCACATCAAGACAAAAAAGTTGTTTTCTCAGTGCATGCAATGCTTTTACAATACAAATAGTATACATTTCAATTTTACACCAAAGCACTTACTGCAAACCTAATGGAAACACCTTAGGTCAACTTTCCACATGATTATGAGTAGTTTGAAAGTTGTTTCATGGCTGTACACATCAACACAAAAAAGTTGTTATCTCAGTGCATGCAATGCTTAGACAATTCAAATAGTATACATTTCAATTTTACACCAAAGCACTTACTGCAAACCTAATGGAAACAACTTAGGTTAACTTCCCACATGATTCTGAGATGTCTGAAAGTTGTTTCATAGCTGTGCACATAAAGACAAAAAAGTTGATTTCACAGTGAATAGAATGCTTTGACATGAAAGTAGTATACATTTCAATTGTACTCAAAAGTCCTGACTGCAAACCTAATTGAAACAGATTTGGTTGACTTCCCAGATGAGTATGACTAGGTTTAAAGTTGTTTCATGCCTCAGTTCATCAAGACAAAAAAGTTAATTTCTCAGTACTACTATGCTCTGACTTTAAGGTAGTATACATCTCAATTTTACACCAAGTACTTACTGCAAACTAATGGAAACACCTTAGGTTAACTTCCCACATGATTATGAGTAGTTTGAAAGTTGTATCATGGCTGTACACATCAACACAAAAAAGTTGTTATCTCAGTGCATGCAATGCTTCGACAATACAAATAGTATGCATTTCAATTTTACACCAAAGTACTTGCTGCAAACCTAATGGAAACACCATAGGTTAACTTCCCACATGATTCTGAGATGTCTGAAAGTTGTTTCATAGCTGTGCACATAAAGACAAAAAAGTTGATTTCACAGTGAATAGAATGCTTTGACATAAAAGTAGTATACAATTCAATTTTACACCAAAACACTTACTGCAAACCTAATGGAAACACTTTAGGTTAACTTTTCACATGATTATGAGTAGTTTGAAAGTTGTTTCATGGCTGTACACATCAACACAAAAAAGTTGTTATCTCAGTGCATGCAGTGCTTAAACAATACAAATAGTATACATTTCAATATTACTCCAAAGCACTTACTGCAAACGTAATGGAAACACTTTAATTTAACTTCCCACATGATTCTGAGATGTCTGAAAGTTGTTTCATAGCTGTGCACATAAAGACAAAAAAGTTGATTTCCCAGTGAATAGAATGCTTTAACATAAAAGTAGTATACATTTCAATTTTACACCAAAGCACTTACTGCAAACCTAATGGAAACACCTTAGGTTAACTTTCCACATGATTATGAGTAGTTTGAAAGTTGTTTCATGGCTGTACAAATCAACAGAAAAAAGTTGTTATCTCAGAGCATGCAATGCTTAGACAATACAAATAGTATACATTTCAATTTTACTCCAAAGCACTTACTGCAAACCTAAAGGAAACACCATAGGTTAACTTCCCACATGATTCTGAGATGTCTGAAAGTTGTTTCATAGCTGTGCACATAAAGAGAAAAAAGTTGATTTCACAGTGAATAGAATGCTTTGACATAAAAGTAGTATACATTTCAATTGTACTCAAAAGTCCTGACTGCAAACCTAATGCAAACAGATTTGGTTGACTTCCCAGATGAGTATGACTAGGTTTAAAGTTGTTTCATGCCTCAGTTCATCAAGACAAAAAAGTTAATTTCTCAGTACTACTATGCTCTGACTTTAAGGTAGTATACATCTCAATTTTACACCAAAGTACTTACTGCAAACTAATGGAAACACCTTAGGTTAACTTCCCACATGTTTATGAGTAGTTTGAAAGTTGTTTCATGGCTGTACACATCAACACAAAAAAGTTGTTATCTCAGTGCATGCAATGCTTCGACAATACAAATAGTATGCATTTCAATTTTACACCAAAGTACTTACTGCAAACCTAATGGAAACACCATAGGTTAACTTCCCACATGATTCTGAGATGTCTGAAAGTTGTTTCATAGCTGTGCACATAAAGACAAAAAAGTTGATTTCACAGTGAATAGAATGCTTTGACATAAAAGTAGTATACATTTCAATTGTACTCAAAAGTCCTGACTGCAAACCTAATGCAAACAGATTTGGTTGACTTCCCAGATGAGTATGACTAGGTTTAAAGTTGTTTCATGCCTCAGTTCATCAAGACAAAAAAGTTAATTTCTCAGTACTACTATGCTCTGACTTTAAGGTAGTATACATCTCAATTTTACACCAAAGTACTTACTGCAAACTAATGGAAACACCTTAGGTTAACTTCCCACATGTTTATGAGTAGTTTGAAAGTTGTTTCATGGCTGTACACATCAACACAAAAAAGTTGTTATCTCAGTGCATGCAATGCTTCGACAATACAGATAGTATACATTTCAATTTTACTCCAAAGCACTTACTGCAAACCTAATGGAAACACCATAGGTTAACTTCCCACATGATTCTGAGATGTCTGAAAGTTGTTTCATAGCTGTGCACATAAAGACAAAAAAGTTGATTTCACAGTGAGTAGAATGTTTTGACATAAAAGTAGTATACATTTCAATTGTACTCAAAAGTCCTGACTGCAAACTTAATGCAAACAGATTTGGTTAACTTCCCAGATGAGTATGACTAGGTTTAAAGTTTTTCATGCCTGAGTTCATCAAGACAAAAAAGTTACTTTCTCAGTACTACTATGCTCTGACATTAAGGTAGTATACATCTCAATTTTACACCAAAGTACTTACTGCAAACTAATGGAAACACCTTAGGTTAACTTCCCACATGATTATGAGTAGTTTGAAAGTTGATTCATGGCTGTACACATCAACACAAAAAAGTTGTTATCTCAGTGCATGTAATGCTTAGACAATACAAATAGTATACATTTCAATTTTAAACCAAAGTACTTACTGCAAACCTAATGGAAACAACTTAGATTAACTTCCCATATGATTCTGAGATGTCTGAAAGTTGTTTCATACCTGTGCACATCAAGACAAAAAAGTTGTTTTCTCAGTGCATGCAATGCTTTTACAATACAAATAGTATACATTTCAATTTTACACCAAAGCACTTACTGCAAACCTAATGGAAACACCTTAGGTCAACTTTCCACATGATTATGAGTAGTTTGAAAGTTGTTTCATGGCTGTACACATCAACACAAAAAAGTTGTTATCTCAGTGCATGCAATGCTTAGACAATTCAAATAGTATACATTTCAATTTTACACCAAAGCACTTACTGCAAACCTAATGGAAACAACTTAGGTTAACTTCCCACATGATTCTGAGATGTCTGAAAGTTGTTTCATAGCTGTGCACATAAAGACAAAAAAGTTGATTTCACAGTGAATAGAATGCTTTGACATGAAAGTAGTATACATTTCAATTGTACTCAAAAGTCCTGACTGCAAACCTAATTGAAACAGATTTGGTTGACTTCCCAGATGAGTATGACTAGGTTTAAAGTTGTTTCATGCCTCAGTTCATCAAGACAAAAAAGTTAATTTCTCAGTACTACTATGCTCTGACTTTAAGGTAGTATACATCTCAATTTTACACCAAGTACTTACTGCAAACTAATGGAAACACCTTAGGTTAACTTCCCACATGATTATGAGTAGTTTGAAAGTTGTATCATGGCTGTACACATCAACACAAAAAAGTTGTTATCTCAGTGCATGCAATGCTTCGACAATACAAATAGTATGCATTTCAATTTTACACCAAAGTACTTGCTGCAAACCTAATGGAAACACCATAGGTTAACTTCCCACATGATTCTGAGATGTCTGAAAGTTGTTTCATAGCTGTGCACATAAAGACAAAAAAGTTGATTTCACAGTGAATAGAATGCTTTGACATAAAAGTAGTATACAATTCAATTTTACACCAAAACACTTACTGCAAACCTAATGGAAACACTTTAGGTTAACTTTTCACATGATTATGAGTAGTTTGAAAGTTGTTTCATGGCTGTACACATCAACACAAAAAAGTTGTTATCTCAGTGCATGCAGTGCTTAAACAATACAAATAGTATACATTTCAATATTACTCCAAAGCACTTACTGCAAACGTAATGGAAACACTTTAATTTAACTTCCCACATGATTCTGAGATGTCTGAAAGTTGTTTCATACCTGTGCACATAAAGACAAAAAAGTTGATTTCACAGTGAATAGAATGCTTTGACATAAAAGTAGTATACATTTCAATTGTACTCAAAAGTCCTGACTGCAAACCTAATGCAAACAGATTTGGTTGACTTCCCAGATGAGTATGACTAGGTTTAAAGTTGTTTCATGCCTCACTTCATCAAGACAAAAAAGTTAATTTCTCAGTACGACTATGCTCTGACTTTAAGGTAGTATACATCTCTATTTTACACCAAAGTACTTACTGCAAACTAATGGAAACACCTTAGGTTAACTTCCCACATGATTATGAGTAGTTTGAAAGTTGTTTCATGGCTGTACACATCAACACAAAAAAGTTGTTATCTCAGTGCATGCAATGCTTCGACAATACAAATAGTATACATTTCAATTTTACACCAAAGTACTTACTGCAAACCTAATGGAAACAACTTAGATTAACTTCCCATATGATTCTGAGATGTCTGAAAGTTGTTTCATACCTGTGCACATCAAGACAAAAAAGTTGTTTTCTCAGTGCATGCAATGCTTTTACAATACAAATAGTATACATTTCAATTTTACACCAAAGCACTTACTGCAAACCTAATGGAAACACCTTAGGTCAACTTTCCACATGATTCTGAGTAGTTTGAAAGTTGTTTCATGGCTGTACAAATCAACACAAAAATTTGTTATCTCAGTGCATGCAATGCTTAGACAATTCAAATAGTATACATTTCAATTTTACACCAAAGCACTTACTGCAAACCTAATGGAAACAACTTAGGTTAACTTCCCACATGATTCTGAGATGTCTGAAAGTTGTTTCATACCTGTGCACATAAAGACAAAAAAGTTGATTTCACAGTGAATAGAATGCTTTGACATAAAAGTAGTATACATTTCAATTGTACTCAAAAGTCCTGACTGCAAACCTAATGCAAACAGATTTGGTTGACTTCCCAGATGAGTATGACTAGGTTTAAAGTTGTTTCATGCCTCACTTCATCAAGACAAAAAAGTTAATTTCTCAGTACGACTATGCTCTGACTTTAAGGTAGTTTTCATCTCAATTTTACACCAAAGTACTTACTGCAAACTAATGGAAACACTTTAGGTTAACTTCCCACATGATTATGAGTAGTTTGAAAGTTGTTTCATGGCTGTACACATCAACACAAAAAAGTTGTTATCTCAGTGCATGCAATGCTTCGACAATACAAATAGTATACATTTCAATTTTACACCAAAGTACTTACTGCAAACCTAATGGAAACAACTTAGATTAACTTCCCATATGATTCTGAGATGTCTGAAAGTTGTTTCATACCTGTGCACATCAAGACAAAAAAGTTGTTTTCTCAGTGCATGCAATGCTTTTACAATACAAATAGTATACATTTCAATTTTACACCAAAGCACTTACTGCAAACCTAATGGAAACACCTTAGGTCAACTTTCCACATGATTCTGAGTAGTTTGAAAGTTGTTTCATGGCTGTACAAATCAACACAAAAAAGTTGTTATCTCAGTGCATGCAATGCTTAGACAATTCAAATAGTATACATTTCAATTTTACACCAAAGCACTTACTGCAAACCTAATGGAAACAACTTAGGTTAACTTCCCACATGATTCTGAGATGTCTGAAAGTTGTTTCATAGCTGTGCACATAAAGACAAAAAAGTTGATTTCCCAGTGAATAGAATGCTTTAACATAAAAGTAGTATACATTTCAATTTTACACCAAAGCACTTACTGCAAACCTAATGGAAACACCTTAGGTTAACTTTCCACATGATTATGAGTAGTTTGAAAGTTGTTTCATGGCTGTACACATCAACAGAAAAAAGTTGTTATCTCAGAGCATGCAATGCTTAGACAATACAAATAGTATACATTTCAATTTTACTCCAAAGCACTTACTGCAAACCTAAAGGAAACACCATAGGTTAACTTCCCACATGATTCTGAGATGTCTGAAAGTTGTTTCATAGCTGTGCACATAAAGAGAAAAAAGTTGATTTCACAGTGAATAGAATGCTTTGACATAAAAGTAGTATACATTTCAATTGTACTCAAAAGTCCTGACTGCAAACCTAATGCAAACAGATTTGGTTGACTTCCCAGATGAGTATGATTAGGTTTAAAGTTGTTTCATGCCTCAGTTCATCAAGACAAAAAAGTTAATTTCTCAGTACTACTATGCTCTGACTTTAAGGTAGTATACATCTCAATTTTACACCAAAGTACTTACTGCAAACTAATGGAAACACCTTAGGTTAACTTCCCACATGTTTATGAGTAGTTTGAAAGTTGTTTCATGGCTGTACACATCAACACAAAAAAGTTGTTATCTCAGTGCATGCAATGCTTCGACAATACAAATAGTATGCATTTCAATTTTACACCAAAGTACTTACTGCAAACCTAATGGAAACACCATAGGTTAACTTCCCACATGATTCTGAGATGTCTGAAAGTTGTTTCATAGCTGTGCACATAAAGACAAAAAAGTTGATTTCACAGTGAATAGAATGCTTTGACATAAAAGTAGTATACATTTCAATTGTACTCAAAAGTCCTGACTGCAAACCTAATGCAAACAGATTTGGTTGACTTCCCAGATGAGTATGACTAGGTTTAAAGTTGTTTCATGCCTCAGTTCATCAAGACAAAAAAGTTAATTTCTCAGTACTACTATGCTCTGACTTTAAGGTAGTATACATCTCAATTTTACACCAAAGTACTTACTGCAAACTAATGGAAACACCTTAGGTTAACTTCCCACATGTTTATGAGTAGTTTGAAAGTTGTTTCATGGCTGTACACATCAACACAAAAAAGTTGTTATCTCAGTGCATGCAATGCTTCGACAATACAGATAGTATACATTTCAATTTTACTCCAAAGCACTTACTGCAAACCTAATGGAAACACCATAGGTTAACTTCCCACATGATTCTGAGATGTCTGAAAGTTGTTTCATAGCTTACACATAAAGACAAAAAAGTTGATTTCACAGTGAATAGAATGCTTTGACATAAAAGTAGTATACATTTCAATTTTACACCAAAGCACTTACTGCAAACCTAATGGAAACACTTTAGGTTAACTTTCCACATGATTATGAGTAGTTTGAAAGTTGTTTCATGGCTGTACACATCAACACAAAAAAGTTGTTATCTCAGTGCATGCAGTGCTTAAACAATACAAATAGTAAACATTTCAATTTTACTCCAAAGCACTTACTGCAAACCTAATGGAAACACTTTAAGTTAACTTCCCACATGATTCTGAGATGTCTGAAAGTTGTTTCATACCTGTGCACATAAAGACAAAAAAGTTGATTTCACAGTGAGTAGAATGATTTGACATAAAAGTAGTATACATTTCAATTGTACTCAAAAGTCCTGACTGCAAACTTAATGCAAACAGATTTGGTTAACTTCCCAGATGAGTATGACTAGGTTTAAAGTTTTTCATGCCTGAGTTCATCAAGACAAAAAAGTTACTTTCTCAGTACTACTATGCTCTGACATTAAGGTAGTATACATCTCAATTTTACACCAAAGTACTTACTGCAAACTAATGGAAACACCTTAGGTTAACTTCCCACATGATTATGAGTAGTTTGAAAGTTGATTCATGGCTGTACACATCAACACAAAAATGTTGTTATCTCAGTGCATGTAATGCTTAGACAATACAAATAGTATACATTTCAATTTTAAACCAAAGTACTTACTGCAAACCTAATGGAAACAACTTAGATTAACTTCCCATATGATTCTGAGATGTCTGAAAGTTGTTTCATACCTGTGCACATCAAGACAAAAAAGTTGTTTTCTCAGTGCATGCAATGCTTTTACAATACAAATAGTATACATTTCAATTTTACACCAAAGCACTTACTGCAAACCTAATGGAAACACCTTAGGTCAACTTTCCACATGATTATGAGTAGTTTGAAAGTTGTTTCATGGCTGTACACATCAACACAAAAATGTTGTTATCTCAGTGCATGCAATGCTTAGACAATTCAAATAGTATACATTTCAATTTTACACCAAAGCACTTACTGCAAACCTAATGGAAACAACTTAGGTTAACTTCCCACATGATTCTGAGATGTCTGAAAGTTGTTTCATAGCTGTGCACATAAAGACAAAAAAGTTGATTTCACAGTGAATAGAATGCTTTGACATGAAAGTAGTATACATTTCAATTGTACTCAAAAGTCCTGACTGCAAACCTAATTGAAACAGATTTGGTTGACTTCCCAGATGAGTATGACTAGGTTTAAAGTTGTTTCATGCCTCAGTTCATCAAGACAAAAAAGTTAGTTTCTCAGTACTACTATGCTCTGACTTTAAGGTAGTATACATCTCAATTTTACACCAAGTACTTACTGCAAACTAATGGAAACACCTTAGGTTAACTTCCCACATGATTATGAGTAGTTTGAAAGTTGTATCATGGCTGTACACATCAACACAAAAAAGTTGTTATCTCAGTGCATGCAATGCTTCGACAATAGAAATAGTATGCATTTCAATTTTACACCAAAGTACTTACTGCAAACCTAATGGAAACACCATAGGTTAACTTCCCACATGATTCTGAGATGTCTGAAAGTTGTTTCATAGCTGTGCACATAAAGACAAAAAAGTTGATTTCACAGTGAATAGAATGCTTTGACATAAAAGTAGTATACAATTCAATTTTACACCAAAACACTTACTGCAAACCTAATGGAAACACTTTAGGTTAACTTTTCACATGATTATGAGTAGTTTGAAAGTTGTTTCATGGCTGTACACATCAACACAAAAAAGTTGTTATCTCAGTGCATGCAGTGCTTAAACAATACAAATAGTATACATTTCAATATTACTCCAAAGCACTTACTGCAAACCTAATGGAAACACTTTAATTTAACTTCCCACATGATTCTGAGATGTCTGAAAGTTGTTTCATACCTGTGCACATAAAGACAAAAAAGTTGATTTCACAGTGAATAGAATGCTTTGACATAAAAGTAGTATACATTTCAATTGTACTCAAAAGTCCTGACTGCAAACCTAATGCAAACAGATTTGGTTGACTTCCCAGATGAGTATGACTAGGTTTAAAGTTGTTTCATGCCTCACTTCATCAAGACAAAAAAGTTAATTTCTCAGTACGACTATGCTCTGACTTTAAGGTAGTATACATCTCAATTTTACACCAAAGTACTTACTGCAAACTAATGGAAACACCTTAGGTTAACTTCCCACATGATTATGAGTAGTTTGAAAGTTGTTTCATGGCTGTACACATCAACACAAAAAAGTTGTTATCTCAGTGCATGCAATGCTTCGACAATACAAATAGTATACATTTCAATTTTACACCAAAGTACTTACTGCAAACCTAATGGAAACAACTTAGATTAACTTCCCATATGATTCTGAGATGTCTGAAAGTTGTTTCATACCTGTGCACATCAAGACAAAAAAGTTGTTTTCTCAGTGCATGCAATGCTTTTACAATACAAATAGTATACATTTCAATTTTACACCAAAGCACTTACTGCAAACCTAATGGAAACACCTTAGGTCAACTTTCCACATGATTCTGAGTAGTTTGAAAGTTGTTTCATGGCTGTACAAATCAACACAAAAATTTGTTATCTCAGTGCATGCAATGCTTAGACAATTCAAATAGTATACATTTCAATTTTACACCAAAGCACTTACTGCAAACCTAATGGAAACAACTTAGGTTAACTTCCCACATGATTCTGAGATGTCTGAAAGTTGTTTCATACCTGTGCACATAAAGACAAAAAAGTTGATTTCACAGTGAATAGAATGCTTTGACATAAAAGTAGTATACATTTCAATTGTACTCAAAAGTCCTGACTGCAAACCTAATGCAAACAGATTTGGTTGACTTCCCAGATGAGTATGACTAGGTTTAAAGTTGTTTCATGCCTCACTTCATCAAGACAATAAAGTTAATTTCTCAGTACGACTATGCTCTGACTTTAAGGTAGTATACATCTCAATTTTACACCAAAGTACTTACTGCAAACTAATGGAAACACTTTAGGTTAACTTCCCACATGATTATGAGTAGTTTGAAAGTTGTTTCATGGCTGTACACATCAACACAAAGAAGTTGTTATCTCAGTGCATGCAATGCTTCGACAATACAAATAGTATACATTTCAATTTTACACCAAAGTACTTACTGCAAACCTAATGGAAACAACTTAGATTACCTTCCATATGATTCTGAGATGTCTGAAAGTTGTTTCATACCTGTGCACATCAAGACAAAAAAGTTGTTTTCTCAGTGCATGCAATGCTTTTACAATACAAATAGTATACATTTCAATTTTACACCAAAGCACTTACTGCAAACCTAATGGAAACACCTTAGGTCAACTTTCCACATGATTCTGAGTAGTTTGAAAGTTGTTTCATGGCTGTACAAATCAACACAAAAAAGTTGTTATCTCAGTGCATGCAATGCTTAGACAATTCAAATAGTATACATTTCAATTTTACACCAAAGCACTTACTGCAAACCTAATGGAAACAACTTAGGTTAACTTCCCACATGATTCTGAGATGTCTGAAAGTTGTTTCATAGCTGTGCACATAAAGACAAAAAAGTTGATTTCCCAGTGAATAGAATGCTTTAACATAAAAGTAGTATACATTTCAATTTTACACCAAAACACTTACTGCAAACCTAATGGAAACACCTTAGGTTAACTTTCCACATGATTATGAGTAGTTTGAAAGTTGTTTCATGGCTGTACACATCAACAGAAAAAAGTTGTTATCTCAGAGCATGCAATGCTTAGACAATACAAATAGTATACATTTCAATTTTACTCCAAAGCACTTACTGCAAACCTAAAGGAAACACCATAGGTTAACTTCCCACATGATTCTGAGATGTCTGAAAGTTGTTTCATAGCTGTGCACATAAAGAGAAAAAAGTTGATTTCACAGTGAATAGAATGCTTTGACATAAAAGTAGTATACATTTCAATTGTACTCAAAAGTCCTGACTGCAAACCTAATGCAAACAGATTTGGTTGACTTCCCAGATGAGTATGACTAGGTTTAAAGTTGTTTCATGCCTCAGTTCATCAAGACAAAAAAGTTAATTTCTCAGTACTACTATGCTCTGACTTTAAGGTAGTATACATCTCAATTTTACACCAAAGTACTTACTGCAAACTAATGGAAACACCTTAGGTTAACTTCCCACATGTTTATGAGTAGTTTGAAAGTTGTTTCATGGCTGTACACATCAACACAAAAAAGTTGTTATCTCAGTGCATGCAATGCTTCGACAATACAAATAGTATGCATTTCAATTTTACACCAAAGTACTTACTGCAAACCTAATGGAAACACTATAGGTTAACTTCCCACATGATTCTGAGATGTCTGAAAGTTGTTTCATAGCTGTGCACATAAAGACAAAAAAGTTGATTTCACAGTGAATAGAATGCTTTGACATAAAAGTAGTATACATTTCAATTGTACTCAAAAGTCCTGACTGCAAACCTAATGCAAACAGATTTGGTTGACTTCCCAGATGAGTATGACTAGGTTTAAAGTTGTTTCATGCCTCAGTTCATCAAGACAAAAAAGTTAATTTCTCAGTACTACTATGCTCTGACTTTAAGGTAGTATACATCTCAATTTTACACCAAAGTACTTACTGCAAACTAATGGAAACACCTTAGGTTAACTTCCCACATGATTATGAGTAGTTTGAAAGTTGTATCATGGCTGTACACATCAACACAAAAAAGTTGTTATCTCAGTGCATGCAATGCTTCGACAATACAAATAGTATGCATTTCAATTTTACACCAAAGTACTTACTGCAAACCTAATGGAAACACCATAGGTTAACTTCCCACATGATTCTGAGATGTCTGAAAGTTGTTTCATAGCTGTGCACATAAAGACAAAAAAGTTGATTTCACAGTGAATAGAATGCTTTGACATAAAAGTAGTATACAATTCAATTTTACACCAAAACACTTACTGCAAACCTAATGGAAACACTTTAGGTTAACTTTTCACATGATTATGAGTAGTTTGAAAGTTGTTTCATGGCTGTACACATCAACACAAAAAGTTGTTATCTCAGTGCATGCAGTGCTTAAACAATACAAATAGTATACATTTCAATATTACTCCAAAGCACTTACTGCAAACCTAATGGAAACACTTTAATTTAACTTCCCACATGATTCTGAGATGTCTGAAAGTTGTTTCATACCTGTGCACATAAAGACAAAAAAGTTGATTTCACAGTGAGTAGAATGATTTGACATAAAAGTAGTATACATTTCAATTGTACTCAAAAGTCCTGACTGCAAACCTAATGCAAACAGATTTGGTTGACTTCCCAGATGAGTATGACTAGGTTTAAAGTTGTTTCATGCCTCACTTCATCAAGACAAAAAAGTTAATTTCTCAGTACGACTATGCTCTGACTTTAAGGTAGTATACATCTCAATTTTACACCAAAGTACTTACTGCAAACTAATGGAAACACCTTAGGTTAACTTCCCACATGATTATGAGTAGTTTGAAAGTTGTTTCATGGCTGTACACATCAACACAAAAAAGTTGTTATCTCAGTGCATGCAATGCTTCGACAATACAAATAGTATACATTTCAATTTTACACCAAAGTACTTACTGCAAACCTAATGGAAACAACTTAGATTAACTTCCCATATGATTCTGAGATGTCTGAAAGTTGTTTCATACCTGTGCACATCAAGACAAAAAAGTTGTTTTCTCAGTGCATGCAATGCTTTTACAATACAAATAGTATACATTTCAATTTTACACCAAAGCACTTACTGCAAACCTAATGGAAACACCTTAGGTCAACTTTCCACATGATTCTGAGTAGTTTGAAAGTTGTTTCATGGCTGTACAAATCAACACAAAAATTTGTTATCTCAGTGCATGCAATGCTTAGACAATTCAAATAGTATACATTTCAATTTTACACCAAAGCACTTACTGCAAACCTAATGGAAACAACTTAGGTTAACTTCCCACATGATTCTGAGATGTCTGAAAGTTGTTTCATACCTGTGCACATAAAGACAAAAAAGTTGATTTCACAGTGAATAGAATGCTTTGACATAAAAGTAGTATACATTTCAATTTACTCAAAAGTCCTGACTGCAAACCTAATGCAAACAGATTTGGTTGACTTCCAGATGAGTATGACTAGGTTTAAAGTTGTTTCATGCCTCACTTCATCAAGACAAAAAAGTTAATTTCTCAGTACGACTATGCTCTGACTTTAAGGTAGTATACATCTCAATTTTACACCAAAGTACTTACTGCAAACTAATGGAAACACTTTAGGTTAACTTCCCACATGATTATGAGTAGTTTGAAAGTTGTTTCATGGCTGTACACATCAACAGAAAAAAGTTGTTATCTCAGAGCATGCAATGCTTAGACAATACAAATAGTATACATTTCAATTTTACTCCAAAGCACTTACTGCAAACCTAAAGGAAACACCATAGGTTAACTTCCCACATGATTCTGAGATGTCTGAAAGTTGTTTCATAGCTGTGCACATAAAGAGAAAAAAGTTGATTTCACAGTGAATAGAATGCTTTGACATAAAAGTAGTATACATTTCAATTGTACTCAAAAGTCCTGACTGCAAACCTAATGCAAACAGATTTGGTTGACTTCCCAGATGAGTATGACTAGGTTTAAAGTTGTTTCATGCCTCAGTTCATCAAGACAAAAAAGTTAATTTCTCAGTACTACTATGCTCTGACTTTAAGGTAGTATACATCTCAATTTTACACCAAAGTACTTACTGCAAACTAATGGAAACACCTTAGGTTAACTTCCCACATGTTTATGAGTAGTTTGAAAGTTGTTTCATGGCTGTACACATCAACACAAAAAAGTTGTTATCTCAGTGCATGCAATGCTTCGACAATACAAATAGTATGCATTTCAATTTTACACCAAAGTACTTACTGCAAACCTAATGGAAACACCATAGGTTAACTTCCCACATGATTCTGAGATGTCTGAAAGTTGTTTCATAGCTGTGCACATAAAGACAAAAAAGTTGATTTCACAGTGAATAGAATGCTTTGACATAAAAGTAGTATACATTTCAATTGTACTCAAAAGTCCTGACTGCAAACCTAATGCAAACAGATTTGGTTGACTTCCCAGATGAGTATGACTAGGTTTAAAGTTGTTTCATGCCTCAGTTCATCAAGACAAAAAAGTTAATTTCTCAGTACTACTATGCTCTGACTTTAAGGTAGTATACATCTCAATTTTACACCAAAGTACTTACTGCAAACTAATGGAAACACCTTAGGTTAACTTCCCACATGTTTATGAGTAGTTTGAAAGTTGTTTTCATGGCTGTACACATCAACACAAAAAAGTTGTTATCTCAGTGCATGCAATGCTTCGACAATACAGATAGTATACATTTCAATTTTACTCCAAAGCACTTACTGCAAACCTAATGGAAACACCATAGGTTAACTTCCACATGATTCTGAGATGTCTGAAAGTTGTTTCATAGCTGTGCACATAAAGACAAAAAAGTTGATTTCACAGTGAGTAGAATGATTTGACATAAAAGTAGTATACATTTCAATTGTACTCAAAAGTCCTGACTGCAAACCTAATGCAAACAGATTTGGTTGACTTCCCAGATGAGTATGACTAGGTTTAAAGTTGTTTCATGCCTCACTTCATCAAGACAAAAAAGTTAATTTCTCAGTACGACTATGCTCTGACTTTAAGGTAGTATACATCTCAATTTTACACCAAAGTACTTACTGCAAACTAATGGAAACACCTTAGGTTAACTTCCCACATGATTATTAGTAGTTTGAAAGTTGTTTCATGGCTGTACACATCAACACAAAAAAGTTGTTATCTCAGTGCATGCAATGCTTCGACAATACAAATAGTATACATTTCAATTTTACACCAAAGTACTTACTGCAAACCTAATGGAAACAACTTAGATTAACTTCCCATATGATTCTGAGATGTCTGAAAGTTGTTTCATACCTGTGCACATCAAGACAAAAAAGTTGTTTTCTCAGTGCATGCAATGCTTTTACAATACAAATAGTATACATTTCAATTTTACACCAAAGCACTTACTGCAAACCTAATGGAAACACCTTAGGTCAACTTTCCACATGATTCTGAGTAGTTTGAAAGTTGTTTCATGGCTGTACAAATCAACACAAAAATTTGTTATCTCAGTGCATGCAATGCTCAGACAATTCAAATAGTATACATTTCAATTTTACACCAAAGCACTTACTGCAAACCTAATGGAAACAACTTAGGTTAACTTCCCACATGATTCTGAGATGTCTGAAAGTTGTTTCATACCTGTGCACATAAAGACAAAAAAGTTGATTTCACAGTGAATAGAATGCTTTGACATAAAAGTAGTATACATTTCAATTGTACTCAAAAGTCCTGACTGCAAACCTAATGCAAACAGATTTGGTTGACTTCCCAGATGAGTATGACTAGGTTTAAAGTTGTTTCATGCCTCACTTCATCAAGACAAAAAAGTTAATTTCTCAGTACGACTATGCTCTGACTTTAAGGTAGTATACATCTCAATTTTACACCAAAGTACTTACTGCAAACTAATGGAAACACTTTAGGTTAACTTCCCACATGATTATGAGTAGTTTGAAAGTTGTTTCATGGCTGTACACATCAACAGAAAAAAGTTGTTATCTCAGAGCATGCAATGCTTAGACAATACAAATAGTATACATTTCAATTTTACTCCAAAGCACTTACTGCAAACCTAAAGGAAACACCATAGGTTAACTTCCCACATGATTCTGAGATGTCTGAAAGTTGTTTCATAGCTGTGCACATAAAGAGAAAAAAGTTGATTTCACAGTGAATAGAATGCTTTGACATAAAAGTAGTATACATTTCAATTGTACTCAAAAGTCCTGACTGCAAACCTAATTGAAACAGATTTGGTTGACTTCCCAGATGAGTATGACTAGGTTTAAAGTTGTTTCATGCCTCAGTTCATCAAGACAAAAAAGTTAATTTCTCAGTACTACTATGCTCTGACTTTAAGGTAGTATACATCTCAATTTTACACCAAGTACTTACTGCAAACTAATGGAAACACCTTAGGTTAACTTCCCACATGATTATGAGTAGTTTGAAAGTTGTATCATGGCTGTACACATCAACACAAAAAAGTTGTTATCTCAGTGCATGCAATGCTTCGACAATACAAATAGTATGCATTTCAATTTTACACCAAAGTACTTGCTGCAAACCTAATGGAAACACCATAGGTTAACTTCCCACATGATTCTGAGATGTCTGAAAGTTGTTTCATAGCTGTGCACATAAAGACAAAAAAGTTGATTTCACAGTGAATAGAATGCTTTGACATAAAAGTAGTATACAATTCAATTTTACACCAAAACACTTACTGCAAACCTAATGGAAACACTTTAGGTTAACTTTTCACATGATTATGAGTAGTTTGAAAGTTGTTTCATGGCTGTACACATCAACACAAAAAAGTTGTTATCTCAGTGCATGCAGTGCTTAAACAATACAAATAGTATACATTTCAATATTACTCCAAAGCACTTACTGCAAACGTAATGGAAACACTTTAATTTAACTTCCCACATGATTCTGAGATGTCTGAAAGTTGTTTCATACCTGTGCACATAAAGACAAAAAAGTTGATTTCACAGTGAATAGAATGCTTTGACATAAAAGTAGTATACATTTCAATTGTACTCAAAAGTCCTGACTGCAAACCTAATGCAAACAGATTTGGTTGACTTCCCAGATGAGTATGACTAGGTTTAAAGTTGTTTCATGCCTCACTTCATCAAGACAAAAAAGTTAATTTCTCAGTACGACTATGCTCTGACTTTAAGGTAGTATACATCTCTATTTTACACCAAAGTACTTACTGCAAACTAATGGAAACACCTTAGGTTAACTTCCCACATGATTATGAGTAGTTTGAAAGTTGTTTCATGGCTGTACACATCAACACAAAAAAGTTGTTATCTCAGTGCATGCAATGCTTCGACAATACAAATAGTATACATTTCAATTTTACACCAAAGTACTTACTGCAAACCTAATGGAAACAACTTAGATTAACTTCCCATATGATTCTGAGATGTCTGAAAGTTGTTTCATACCTGTGCACATCAAGACAAAAAAGTTGTTTTCTCAGTGCATGCAATGCTTTTACAATACAAATAGTATACATTTCAATTTTACACCAAAGCACTTACTGCAAACCTAATGGAAACACCTTAGGTCAACTTTCCACATGATTCTGAGTAGTTTGAAAGTTGTTTCATGGCTGTACAAATCAACACAAAAATTTGTTATCTCAGTGCATGCAATGCTTAGACAATTCAAATAGTATACATTTCAATTTTACACCAAAGCACTTACTGCAAACCTAATGGAAACAACTTAGGTTAACTTCCCACATGATTCTGAGATGTCTGAAAGTTGTTTCATACCTGTGCACATAAAGACAAAAAAGTTGATTTCACAGTGAATAGAATGCTTTGACATAAAAGTAGTATACATTTCAATTGTACTCAAAAGTCCTGACTGCAAACCTAATGCAAACAGATTTGGTTGACTTCCCAGATGAGTATGACTAGGTTTAAAGTTGTTTCATGCCTCACTTCATCAAGACAAAAAAGTTAATTTCTCAGTACGACTATGCTCTGACTTTAAGGTAGTTTTCATCTCAATTTTACACCAAAGTACTTACTGCAAACTAATGGAAACACTTTAGGTTAACTTCCCACATGATTATGAGTAGTTTGAAAGTTGTTTCATGGCTGTACACATCAACACAAAAAAGTTGTTATCTCAGTGCATGCAATGCTTCGACAATACAAATAGTATACATTTCAATTTTACACCAAAGTACTTACTGCAAACCTAATGGAAACAACTTAGATTAACTTCCCATATGATTCTGAGATGTCTGAAAGTTGTTTCATACCTGTGCACATCAAGACAAAAAAGTTGTTTTCTCAGTGCATGCAATGCTTTTACAATACAAATAGTATACATTTCAATTTTACACCAAAGCACTTACTGCAAACCTAATGGAAACACCTTAGGTCAACTTTCCACATGATTCTGAGTAGTTTGAAAGTTGTTTCATGGCTGTACAAATCAACACAAAAAAGTTGTTATCTCAGTGCATGCAATGCTTAGACAATTCAAATAGTATACATTTCAATTTTACACCAAAGCACTTACTGCAAACCTAATGGAAACAACTTAGGTTAACTTCCCACATGATTCTGAGATGTCTGAAAGTTGTTTCATAGCTGTGCACATAAAGACAAAAAAGTTGATTTCCCAGTGAATAGAATGCTTTAACATAAAAGTAGTATACATTTCAATTTTACACCAAAGCACTTACTGCAAACCTAATGGAAACACCTTAGGTTAACTTTCCACATGATTATGAGTAGTTTGAAAGTTGTTTCATGGCTGTACACATCAACAGAAAAAAGTTGTTATCTCAGAGCATGCAATGCTTAGACAATACAAATAGTATACATTTCAATTTTACTCCAAAGCACTTACTGCAAACCTAAAGGAAACACCATAGGTTAACTTCCCACATGATTCTGAGATGTCTGAAAGTTGTTTCATAGCTGTGCACATAAAGAGAAAAACGTTGATTTCACAGTGAATAGAATGCTTTGACATAAAAGTAGTATACATTTCAATTGTACTCAAAAGTCCTGACTGCAAACCTAATGCAAACAGATTTGGTTGACTTCCCAGATGAGTATGATTAGGTTTAAAGTTGTTTCATGCCTCAGTTCATCAAGACAAAAAAGTTAATTTCTCAGTACTACTATGCTCTGACTTTAAGGTAGTATACATCTCAATTTTACACCAAAGTACTTACTGCAAACTAATGGAAACACCTTAGGTTAACTTCCCACATGTTTATGAGTAGTTTGAAAGTTGTTTCATGGCTGTACACATCAATACAAAAAAGTTGTTATCTCAGTGCATGCAATGCTTCGACAATACAAATAGTATGCATTTCAATTTTACACCAAAGTACTTACTGCAAACCTAATGGAAACACCATAGGTTAACTTCCCACATGATTCTGAGATGTCTGAAAGTTGTTTCATAGCTGTGCACATAAAGACAAAAAAGTTGATTTCACAGTGAATAGAATGCTTTGACATAAAAGTAGTATACATTTCAATTGTACTCAAAAGTCCTGACTGCAAACCTAATGCAAACAGATTTGGTTGACTTCCCAGATGAGTATGACTAGGTTTAAAGTTGTTTCATGCCTCAGTTCATCAAGACAAAAAAGTTAATTTCTCAGTACTACTATGCTCTGACTTTAAGGTAGTATACATCTCAATTTTACACCAAAGTACTTACTGCAAACTAATGGAAACACCTTAGGTTAACTTCCCACATGTTTATGAGTAGTTTGAAAGTTGTTTCATGGCTGTACACATCAACACAAAAAAGTTGTTATCTCAGTGCATGCAGTGCTTAAACAATACAAATAGTAAACATTTCAATTTTACTCCAAAGCACTTACTGCAAACCTAATGGAAACACTTTAAGTTAACTTCCCACATGATTCTGAGATGTCTGAAAGTTGTTTCATACCTGTGCACATAAAGACAAAAAAGTTGATTTCACAGTGAGTAGAATGATTTGACATAAAAGTAGTATACATTTCAATTGTACTCAAAAGTCCTGACTGCAAACTTAATGCAAACAGATTTGGTTAACTTCCCAGATGAGTATGACTAGGTTTAAAGTTTTTCATGCCTGAGTTCATCAAGACAAAAAAGTTACTTTCTCAGTACTACTATGCTCTGACATTAAGGTAGTATACATCTCAATTTTACACCAAAGTACTTACTGCAAACTAATGGAAACACCTTAGGTTAACTTCCCACATGATTATGAGTAGTTTGAAAGTTGATTCATGGCTGTACACATCAACACAAAAATGTTGTTATCTCAGTGCATGTAATGCTTAGACAATACAAATAGTATACATTTCAATTTTAAACCAAAGTACTTACTGCAAACCTAATGGAAACAACTTAGATTAACTTCCCATATGATTCTGAGATGTCTGAAAGTTGTTTCATACCTGTGCACATCAAGACAAAAAAGTTGTTTTCTCAGTGCATGCAATGCTTTTACAATACAAATAGTATACATTTCAATTTTACACCAAAGCACTTACTGCAAACCTAATGGAAACACCTTAGGTCAACTTTCCACATGATTATGAGTAGTTTGAAAGTTGTTTCATGGCTGTACACATCAACACAAAAATGTTGTTATCTCAGTGCATGCAATGCTTAGACAATTCAAATAGTATACATTTCAATTTTACACCAAAGCACTTACTGCAAACCTAATGGAAACAACTTAGGTTAACTTCCCACATGATTCTGAGATGTCTGAAAGTTGTTTCATAGCTGTGCACATAAAGACAAAAAAGTTGATTTCACAGTGAATAGAATGCTTTGACATGAAAGTAGTATACATTTCAATTGTACTCAAAAGTCCTGACTGCAAACCTAATTGAAACAGATTTGGTTGACTTCCCAGATGAGTATGACTAGGTTTAAAGTTGTTTCATGCCTCAGTTCATCAAGACAAAAAAGTTAGTTTCTCAGTACTACTATGCTCTGACTTTAAGGTAGTATACATCTCAATTTTACACCAAGTACTTACTGCAAACTAATGGAAACACCTTAGGTTAACTTCCCACATGATTATGAGTAGTTTGAAAGTTGTATCATGGCTGTACACATCAACACAAAAAAGTTGTTATCTCAGTGCATGCAATGCTTCGACAATAGAAATAGTATGCATTTCAATTTTACACCAAAGTACTTACTGCAAACCTAATGGAAACACCATAGGTTAACTTCCCACATGATTCTGAGATGTCTGAAAGTTGTTTCATAGCTGTGCACATAAAGACAAAAAAGTTGATTTCACAGTGAATAGAATGCTTTGACATAAAAGTAGTATACAATTCAATTTTACACCAAAACACTTACTGCAAACCTAATGGAAACACTTTAGGTTAACTTTTCACATGATTATGAGTAGTTTGAAAGTTGTTTCATGGCTGTACACATCAACACAAAAAAGTTGTTATCTCAGTGCATGCAGTGCTTAAACAATACAAATAGTATACATTTCAATATTACTCCAAAGCACTTACTGCAAACCTAATGGAAACACTTTAATTTAACTTCCCACATGATTCTGAGATGTCTGAAAGTTGTTTCATACCTGTGCACATAAAGACAAAAAAGTTGATTTCACAGTGAATAGAATGCTTTGACATAAAAGTAGTATACATTTCAATTGTACTCAAAAGTCCTGACTGCAAACCTAATGCAAACAGATTTGGTTGACTTCCCAGATGAGTATGACTAGGTTTAAAGTTGTTTCATGCCTCACTTCATCAAGACAAAAAAGTTAATTTCTCAGTACGACTATGCTCTGACTTTAAGGTAGTATACATCTCAATTTTACACCAAAGTACTTACTGCAAACTAATGGAAACACCTTAGGTTAACTTCCCACATGATTATGAGTAGTTTGAAAGTTGTTTCATGGCTGTACACATCAACACAAAAAAGTTGTTATCTCAGTGCATGCAATGCTTCGACAATACAAATAGTATACATTTCAATTTTACACCAAAGTACTTACTGCAAACCTAATGGAAACAACTTAGATTAACTTCCCATATGATTCTGAGATGTCTGAAAGTTGTTTCATACCTGTGCACATCAAGACAAAAAAGTTGTTTTCTCAGTGCATGCAATGCTTTTACAATACAAATAGTATACATTTCAATTTTACACCAAAGCACTTACTGCAAACCTAATGGAAACACCTTAGGTCAACTTTCCACATGATTCTGAGTAGTTTGAAAGTTGTTTCATGGCTGTACAAATCAACACAAAAATTTGTTATCTCAGTGCATGCAATGCTTAGACAATTCAAATAGTATACATTTCAATTTTACACCAAAGCACTTACTGCAAACCTAATGGAAACAACTTAGGTTAACTTCCCACATGATTCTGAGATGTCTGAAAGTTGTTTCATACCTGTGCACATAAAGACAAAAAAGTTGATTTCACAGTGAATAGAATGCTTTGACATAAAAGTAGTATACATTTCAATTGTACTCAAAAGTCCTGACTGCAAACCTAATGCAAACAGATTTGGTTGACTTCCCAGATGAGTATGACTAGGTTTAAAGTTGTTTCATGCCTCAGTTCATCAAGACAATAAAGTTAATTTCTCAGTACGACTATGCTCTGACTTTAAGGTAGTATACATCTCAATTTTACACCAAAGTACTTACTGCAAACTAATGGAAACACTTTAGGTTAACTTCCCACATGATTATGAGTAGTTTGAAAGTTGTTTCATGGCTGTACACATCAACACAAAGAAGTTGTTATCTCAGTGCATGCAATGCTTCGACAATACAAATAGTATACATTTCAATTTTACACCAAAGTACTTACTGCAAACCTAATGGAAACAACTTAGATTACCTTCCCATATGATTCTGAGATGTCTGAAAGTTGTTTCATACCTGTGCACATCAAGACAAAAAAGTTGTTTTCTCAGTGCATGCAATGCTTTTACAATACAAATAGTATACATTTCAATTTTACACCAAAGCACTTACTGCAAACCTAATGGAAACACCTTAGGTCAACTTTCCACATGATTCTGAGTAGTTTGAAAGTTGTTTCATGGCTGTACAAATCAACACAAAAAAGTTGTTATCTCAGTGCATGCAATGCTTAGACAATTCAAATAGTATACATTTCAATTTTACACCAAAGCACTTACTGCAAACCTAATGGAAACAACTTAGGTTAACTTCCCACATGATTCTGAGATGTCTGAAAGTTGTTTCATAGCTGTGCACATAAAGACAAAAAAGTTGATTTCCCAGTGAATAGAATGCTTTAACATAAAAGTAGTATACATTTCAATTTTACACCAAAACACTTACTGCAAACCTAATGGAAACACCTTAGGTTAACTTTCCACATGATTATGAGTAGTTTGAAAGTTGTTTCATGGCTGTACACATCAACAGAAAAAAGTTGTTATCTCAGAGCATGCAATGCTTAGACAATACAAATAGTATACATTTCAATTTTACTCCAAAGCACTTACTGCAAACCTAAAGGAAACACCATAGGTTAACTTCCCACATGATTCTGAGATGTCTGAAAGTTGTTTCATAGCTGTGCACATAAAGAGAAAAAAGTTGATTTCACAGTGAATAGAATGCTTTGACATAAAAGTAGTATACATTTCAATTGTACTCAAAACTCCTGACTGCAAACCTAATGCAAACAGATTTGGTTGACTTCCCAGATGAGTATGACTAGGTTTAAAGTTGTTTCATGCCTCAGTTCATCAAGACAAAAAAGTTAATTTCTCAGTACTACTATGCTCTGACTTTAAGGTAGTATACATCTCAATTTTACACCAAAGTACTTACTGCAAACTAATGGAAACACCTTAGGTTAACTTCCCACATGTTTATGAGTAGTTTGAAAGTTGTTTCATGGCTGTACACATCAACACAAAAAAGTTGTTATCTCAGTGCATGCAATGCTTCGACAATACAAATAGTATGCATTTCAATTTTACACCAAAGTACTTACTGCAAACCTAATGGAAACACTATAGGTTAACTTCCCACATGATTCTGAGATGTCTGAAAGTTGTTTCATAGCTGTGCACATAAAGACAAAAAAGTTGATTTCACAGTGAATAGAATGCTTTGACATAAAAGTAGTATACATTTCAATTGTACTCAAAAGTCCTGACTGCAAACCTAATGCAAACAGATTTGGTTGACTTCCCAGATGAGTATGACTAGGTTTAAAGTTGTTTCATGCCTCAGTTCATCAAGACAAAAAAGTTAATTTCTCAGTACTACTATGCTCTGACTTTAAGGTAGTATACATCTCAATTTTACACCAAAGTACTTACTGCAAACTAATGGAAACACCTTAGGTTAACTTCCCACATGATTATGAGTAGTTTGAAAGTTGTATCATGGCTGTACACATCAACACAAAAAAGTTGTTATCTCAGTGCATGCAATGCTTCGACAATACAAATAGTATGCATTTCAATTTTACACCAAAGTACTTACTGCAAACCTAATGGAAACACCATAGGTTAACTTCCCACATGATTCTGAGATGTCTGAAAGTTGTTTCATAGCTGTGCACATAAAGACAAAAAAGTTGATTTCACAGTGAATAGAATGCTTTGACATAAAAGTAGTATGCAATTCAATTTTACACCAAAACACTTACTGCAAACCTAATGGAAACACTTTAGGTTAACTTTTCACATGATTATGAGTAGTTTGAAAGTTGTTTCATGGCTGTACACATCAACACAAAAAAGTTGTTATCTCAGTGCATGCAGTGCTTAAACAATACAAATAGTATACATTTCAATATTACTCCAAAGCACTTACTGCAAACCTAATGGAAACACTTTAATTTAACTTCCCACATGATTCTGAGATGTCTGAAAGTTGTTTCATACCTGTGCACATAAAGACAAAAAAGTTGATTTCACAGTGAGTAGAATGATTTGACATAAAAGTAGTATACATTTCAATTGTACTCAAAAGTCCTGACTGCAAACCTAATGCAAACAGATTTGGTTGACTTCCCAGATGAGTATGACTAGGTTTAAAGTTGTTTCATGCCTCACTTCATCAAGACAAAAAAGTTAATTTCTCAGTACGACTATGCTCTGACTTTAAGGTAGTATACATCTCAATTTTACACCAAAGTACTTACTGCAAACTAATGGAAACACCTTAGGTTAACTTCCCACATGATTATGAGTAGTTTGAAAGTTGTTTCATGGCTGTACACATCAACACAAAAAAGTTGTTATCTCAGTGCATGCAATGCTTCGACAATACAAATAGTATACATTTCAATTTTACACCAAAGTACTTACTGCAAACCTAATGGAAACAACTTAGATTAACTTCCCATATGATTCTGAGATGTCTGAAAGTTGTTTCATACCTGTGCACATCAAGACAAAAAAGTTGTTTTCTCAGTGCATGCAATGCTTTTACAATACAAATAGTATACATTTCAATTTTACACCAAAGCACTTACTGCAAACCTAATGGAAACACCTTAGGTCAACTTTCCACATGATTCTGAGTAGTTTGAAAGTTGTTTCATGGCTGTACAAATCAACACAAAAATTTGTTATCTCAGTGCATGCAATGCTTAGACAATTCAAATAGTATACATTTCAATTTTACACCAAAGCACTTACTGCAAACCTAATGGAAACAACTTAGGTTAACTTCCCACATGATTCTGAGATGTCTGAAAGTTGTTTCATACCTGTGCACATAAAGACAAAAAAGTTGATTTCACAGTGAATAGAATGCTTTGACATAAAAGTAGTATACATTTCAATTGTACTCAAAAGTCCTGACTGCAAACCTAATGCAAACAGATTTGGTTGACTTCCCAGATGAGTATGACTAGGTTTAAAGTTGTTTCATGCCTCACTTCATCAAGACAAAAAAGTTAATTTCTCAGTACGACTATGCTCTGACTTTAAGGTAGTATACATCTCAATTTTACACCAAAGTACTTACTGCAAACTAATGGAAACACTTTAGGTTAACTTCCCACATGATTATGAGTAGTTTGAAAGTTGTTTCATGGCTGTACACATCAACAGAAAAAAGTTGTTATCTCAGAGCATGCAATGCTTAGACAATACAAATAGTATACATTTCAATTTTACTCCAAAGCACTTACTGCAAACCTAAAGGAAACACCATAGGTTAACTTCCCACATGATTCTGAGATGTCTGAAAGTTGTTTCATAGCTGTGCACATAAAGAGAAAAAAGTTGATTTCACAGTGAATAGAATGCTTTGACATAAAAGTAGTATACATTTCAATTGTACTCAAAAGTCCTGACTGCAAACCTAATGCAAACAGATTTGGTTGACTTCCCAGATGAGTATGACTAGGTTTAAAGTTGTTTCATGCCTCAGTTCATCAAGACAAAAAAGTTAATTTCTCAGTACTACTATGCTCTGACTTTAAGGTAGTATACATCTCAATTTTACACCAAAGTACTTACTGCAAACTAATGGAAACACCTTAGGTTAACTTCCCACATGTTTATGAGTAGTTTGAAAGTTGTTTCATGGCTGTACACATCAACACAAAAAAGTTGTTATCTCAGTGCATGCAATGCTTCGACAATACAAATAGTATGCATTTCAATTTTACACCAAAGTACTTACTGCAAACCTAATGGAAACACCATAGGTTAACTTCCCACATGATTCTGAGATGTCTGAAAGTTGTTTCATAGCTGTGCACATAAAGACAAAAAAGTTGATTTCACAGTGAATAGAATGCTTTGACATAAAAGTAGTATACATTTCAATTGTACTCAAAAGTCCTGACTGCAAACCTAATGCAAACAGATTTGGTTGACTTCCCAGATGAGTATGACTAGGTTTAAAGTTGTTTCATGCCTCAGTTCATCAAGACAAAAAAGTTAATTTCTCAGTACTACTATGCTCTGACTTTAAGGTAGTATACATCTCAATTTTACACCAAAGTACTTACTGCAAACTAATGGAAACACCTTAGGTTAACTTCCCACATGTTTATGAGTAGTTTGAAAGTTGTTTCATGGCTGTACACATCAACACAAAAAAGTTGTTATCTCAGTGCATGCAATGCTTCGACAATACAGATAGTATACATTTCAATTTTACTCCAAAGCACTTACTGCAAACCTAATGGAAACACCATAGGTTAACTTCCCACATGATTCTGAGATGTCTGAAAGTTGTTTCATAGCTGTGCACATAAAGACAAAAAAGTTGATTTCACAGTGAGTAGAATGATTTGACATAAAAGTAGTATACATTTCAATTGTACTCAAAAGTCCTGACTGCAAACCTAATGCAAACAGATTTGGTTGACTTCCCAGATGAGTATGACTAGGTTTAAAGTTGTTTCATGCCTCACTTCATCAAGACAAAAAAGTTAATTTCTCAGTACGACTATGCTCTGACTTTAAGGTAGTATACATCTCAATTTTACACCAAAGTACTTACTGCAAACTAATGGAAACACCTTAGGTTAACTTCCCACATGATTATGAGTAGTTTGAAAGTTGTTTCATGGCTGTACACATCAACACAAAAAAGTTGTTATCTCAGTGCATGCAATGCTTCGACAATACAAATAGTATACATTTCAATTTTACACCAAAGTACTTACTGCAAACCTAATGGAAACAACTTAGATTAACTTCCCATATGATTCTGAGATGTCTGAAAGTTGTTTCATACCTGTGCACATCAAGACAAAAAAGTTGTTTTCTCAGTGCATGCAATGCTTTTACAATACAAATAGTATACATTTCAATTTTACACCAAAGCACTTACTGCAAACCTAATGGAAACACCTTAGGTCAACTTTCCACATGATTCTGAGTAGTTTGAAAGTTGTTTCATGGCTGTACAAATCAACACAAAAATTTGTTATCTCAGTGCATGCAATGCTTAGACAATTCAAATAGTATACATTTCAATTTTACACCAAAGCACTTACTGCAAACCTAATGGAAACAACTTAGGTTAACTTCCCACATGATTCTGAGATGTCTGAAAGTTGTTTCATACCTGTGCACATAAAGACAAAAAAGTTGATTTCACAGTGAATAGAATGCTTTGACATAAAAGTAGTATACATTTCAATTGTACTCAAAAGTCCTGACTGCAAACCTAATGCAAACAGATTTGGTTGACTTCCCAGATGAGTATGACTAGGTTTAAAGTTGTTTCATGCCTCACTTCATCAAGACAAAAAAGTTAATTTCTCAGTACGACTATGCTCTGACTTTAAGGTAGTATACATCTCAATTTTACACCAAAGTACTTACTGCAAACTAATGGAAACACTTTAGGTTAACTTCCCACATGATTATGAGTAGTTTGAAAGTTGTTTCATGGCTGTACACATCAACAGAAAAAAGTTGTTATCTCAGAGCATGCAATGCTTAGACAATACAAATAGTATACATTTCAATTTTACTCCAAAGCACTTACTGCAAACCTAAAGGAAACACCATAGGTTAACTTCCCACATGATTCTGAGATGTCTGAAAGTTGTTTCATAGCTGTGCACATAAAGAGAAAAAAGTTGATTTCACAGTGAATAGAATGCTTTGACATAAAAGTAGTATACATTTCAATTGTACTCAAAAGTCCTGACTGCAAACCTAATGCAAACAGATTTGGTTGACTTCCCAGATGAGTATGACTAGGTTTAAAGTTGTTTCATGCCTCAGTTCATCAAGACAAAAAAGTTAATTTCTCAGTACTACTATGCTCTGACTTTAAGGTAGTATACATCTCAATTTTACACCAAAGTACTTACTGCAAACTAATGGAAACACCTTAGGTTAACTTCCCACATGTTTATGAGTAGTTTGAAAGTTGTTTCATGGCTGTACACATCAACACAAAAAAGTTGTTATCTCAGTGCATGCAATGCTTCGACAATACAAATAGTATGCATTTCAATTTTACACCAAAGTACTTACTGCAAACCTAATGGAAACACCATAGGTTAACTTCCCACATGATTCTGAGATGTCTGAAAGTTGTTTCATAGCTGTGCACATAAAGACAAAAAAGTTGATTTCACAGTGAATAGAATGCTTTGACATAAAAGTAGTATACATTTCAATTGTACTCAAAAGTCCTGACTGCAAACCTAATGCAAACAGATTTGGTTGACTTCCCAGATGAGTATGACTAGGTTTAAAGTTGTTTCATGCCTCAGTTCATCAAGACAAAAAAGTTAATTTCTCAGTACTACTATGCTCTGACTTTAAGGTAGTATACATCTCAATTTTACACCAAAGTACTTACTGCAAACTAATGGAAACACCTTAGGTTAACTTCCCACATGTTTATGAGTAGTTTGAAAGTTGTTTCATGGCTGTACACATCAACACAAAAAAGTTGTTATCTCAGTGCATGCAATGCTTCGACAATACAGATAGTATACATTTCAATTTTACTCCAAAGCACTTACTGCAAACCTAATGGAAACACCATAGGTTAACTTCCCACATGATTCTGAGATGTCTGAAAGTTGTTTCATAGCTGTGCACATAAAGACAAAAAAGTTGATTTCACAGTGAGTAGAATGATTTGACATAAAAGTAGTATACATTTCAATTGTACTCAAAAGTCCTGACTGCAAACTTAATGCAAACAGATTTGGTTAACTTCCCAGATGAGTATGACTAGGTTTAAAGTTTTTCATGCCTGAGTTCATCAAGACAAAAAAGTTACTTTCTCAGTACTACTATGCTCTGACATTAAGGTAGTATACATCTCAATTTTACACCAAAGTACTTACTGCAAACTAATGGAAACACCTTAGGTTAACTTCCCACATGATTATGAGTAGTTTGAAAGTTGATTCATGGCTGTACACATCAACACAAAAAAGTTGTTATCTCAGTGCATGTAATGCTTAGACAATACAAATAGTATACATTTCAATTTTAAACCAAAGTACTTACTGCAAACCTAATGGAAACAACTTAGATTAACTTCCCATATGATTCTGAGATGTCTGAAAGTTGTTTCATACCTGTGCACATCAAGACAAAAAAGTTGTTTTCTCAGTGCATGCAATGCTTTTACAATACAAATAGTATACATTTCAATTTTACACCAAAGCACTTACTGCAAACCTAATGGAAACACCTTAGGTCAACTTTCCACATGATTATGAGTAGTTTGAAAGTTGTTTCATGGCTGTACACATCAACACAAAAAAGTTGTTATCTCAGTGCATGCAATGCTTAGACAATTCAAATAGTATACATTTCAATTTTACACCAAAGCACTTACTGCAAACCTAATGGAAACAACTTAGGTTAACTTCCCACATGATTCTGAGATGTCTGAAAGTTGTTTCATAGCTGTGCACATAAAGACAAAAAAGTTGATTTCACAGTGAATAGAATGCTTTGACATGAAAGTAGTATACATTTCAATTGTACTCAAAAGTCCTGACTGCAAACCTAATTGAAACAGATTTGGTTGACTTCCCAGATGAGTATGACTAGGTTTAAAGTTGTTTCATGCCTCAGTTCATCAAGACAAAAAAGTTAATTTCTCAGTACTACTATGCTCTGACTTTAAGGTAGTATACATCTCAATTTTACACCAAGTACTTACTGCAAACTAATGGAAACACCTTAGGTTAACTTCCCACATGATTATGAGTAGTTTGAAAGTTGTATCATGGCTGTACACATCAACACAAAAAAGTTGTTATCTCAGTGCATGCAATGCTTCGACAATACAAATAGTATGCATTTCAATTTTACACCAAAGTACTTGCTGCAAACCTAATGGAAACACCATAGGTTAACTTCCCACATGATTCTGAGATGTCTGAAAGTTGTTTCATAGCTGTGCACATAAAGACAAAAAAGTTGATTTCACAGTGAATAGAATGCTTTGACATAAAAGTAGTATACAATTCAATTTTACACCAAAACACTTACTGCAAACCTAATGGAAACACTTTAGGTTAACTTTTCACATGATTATGAGTAGTTTGAAAGTTGTTTCATGGCTGTACACATCAACACAAAAAAGTTGTTATCTCAGTGCATGCAGTGCTTAAACAATACAAATAGTATACATTTCAATATTACTCCAAAGCACTTACTGCAAACGTAATGGAAACACTTTAATTTAACTTCCCACATGATTCTGAGATGTCTGAAAGTTGTTTCATACCTGTGCACATAAAGACAAAAAAGTTGATTTCACAGTGAATAGAATGCTTTGACATAAAAGTAGTATACATTTCAATTGTACTCAAAAGTCCTGACTGCAAACCTAATGCAAACAGATTTGGTTGACTTCCCAGATGAGTATGACTAGGTTTAAAGTTGTTTCATGCCTCACTTCATCAAGACAAAAAAGTTAATTTCTCAGTACGACTATGCTCTGACTTTAAGGTAGTATACATCTCTATTTTACACCAAAGTACTTACTGCAAACTAATGGAAACACCTTAGGTTAACTTCCCACATGATTATGAGTAGTTTGAAAGTTGTTTCATGGCTGTACACATCAACACAAAAAAGTTGTTATCTCAGTGCATGCAATGCTTCGACAATACAAATAGTATACATTTCAATTTTACACCAAAGTACTTACTGCAAACCTAATGGAAACAACTTAGATTAACTTCCCATATGATTCTGAGATGTCTGAAAGTTGTTTCATACCTGTGCACATCAAGACAAAAAAGTTGTTTTCTCAGTGCATGCAATGCTTTTACAATACAAATAGTATACATTTCAATTTTACACCAAAGCACTTACTGCAAACCTAATGGAAACACCTTAGGTCAACTTTCCACATGATTCTGAGTAGTTTGAAAGTTGTTTCATGGCTGTACAAATCAACACAAAAATTTGTTATCTCAGTGCATGCAATGCTTAGACAATTCAAATAGTATACATTTCAATTTTACACCAAAGCACTTACTGCAAACCTAATGGAAACAACTTAGGTTAACTTCCCACATGATTCTGAGATGTCTGAAAGTTGTTTCATACCTGTGCACATAAAGACAAAAAAGTTGATTTCACAGTGAATAGAATGCTTTGACATAAAAGTAGTATACATTTCAATTGTACTCAAAAGTCCTGACTGCAAACCTAATGCAAACAGATTTGGTTGACTTCCCAGATGAGTATGACTAGGTTTAAAGTTGTTTCATGCCTCACTTCATCAAGACAAAAAAGTTAATTTCTCAGTACGACTATGCTCTGACTTTAAGGTAGTTTTCATCTCAATTTTACACCAAAGTACTTACTGCAAACTAATGGAAACACTTTAGGTTAACTTCCCACATGATTATGAGTAGTTTGAAAGTTGTTTCATGGCTGTACACATCAACACAAAAAAGTTGTTATCTCAGTGCATGCAATGCTTCGACAATACAAATAGTATACATTTCAATTTTACACCAAAGTACTTACTGCAAACCTAATGGAAACAACTTAGATTAACTTCCCATATGATTCTGAGATGTCTGAAAGTTGTTTCATACCTGTGCACATCAAGACAAAAAAGTTGTTTTCTCAGTGCATGCAATGCTTTTACAATACAAATAGTATACATTTCAATTTTACACCAAAGCACTTACTGCAAACCTAATGGAAACACCTTAGGTCAACTTTCCACATGATTCTGAGTAGTTTGAAAGTTGTTTCATGGCTGTACAAATCAACACAAAAAAGTTGTTATCTCAGTGCATGCAATGCTTAGACAATTCAAATAGTATACATTTCAATTTTACACCAAAGCACTTACTGCAAACCTAATGGAAACAACTTAGGTTAACTTCCCACATGATTCTGAGATGTCTGAAAGTTGTTTCATAGCTGTGCACATAAAGACAAAAAAGTTGATTTCCCAGTGAATAGAATGCTTTAACATAAAAGTAGTATACATTTCAATTTTACACCAAAGCACTTACTGCAAACCTAATGGAAACACCTTAGGTTAACTTTCCACATGATTATGAGTAGTTTGAAAGTTGTTTCATGGCTGTACACATCAACAGAAAAAAGTTGTTATCTCAGAGCATGCAATGCTTAGACAATACAAATAGTATACATTTCAATTTTACTCCAAAGCACTTACTGCAAACCTAAAGGAAACACCATAGGTTAACTTCCCACATGATTCTGAGATGTCTGAAAGTTGTTTCATAGCTGTGCACATAAAGAGAAAAAAGTTGATTTCACAGTGAATAGAATGCTTTGACATAAAAGTAGTATACATTTCAATTGTACTCAAAAGTCCTGACTGCAAACCTAATGCAAACAGATTTGGTTGACTTCCCAGATGAGTATGATTAGGTTTAAAGTTGTTTCATGCCTCAGTTCATCAAGACAAAAAAGTTAATTTCTCAGTACTACTATGCTCTGACTTTAAGGTAGTATACATCTCAATTTTACACCAAAGTACTTACTGCAAACTAATGGAAACACCTTAGGTTAACTTCCCACATGTTTATGAGTAGTTTGAAAGTTGTTTCATGGCTGTACACATCAATACAAAAAAGTTGTTATCTCAGTGCATGCAATGCTTCGACAATACAAATAGTATGCATTTCAATTTTACACCAAAGTACTTACTGCAAACCTAATGGAAACACCATAGGTTAACTTCCCACATGATTCTGAGATGTCTGAAAGTTGTTTCATAGCTGTGCACATAAAGACAAAAAAGTTGATTTCACAGTGAATAGAATGCTTTGACATAAAAGTAGTATACATTTCAATTGTACTCAAAAGTCCTGACTGCAAACCTAATGCAAACAGATTTGGTTGACTTCCCAGATGAGTATGACTAGGTTTAAAGTTGTTTCATGCCTCAGTTCATCAAGACAAAAAAGTTAATTTCTCAGTACTACTATGCTCTGACTTTAAGGTAGTATACATCTCAATTTTACACCAAAGTACTTACTGCAAACTAATGGAAACACCTTAGGTTAACTTCCCACATGTTTATGAGTAGTTTGAAAGTTGTTTCATGGCTGTACACATCAACACAAAAAAGTTGTTATCTCAGTGCATGCAATGCTTCGACAATACAGATAGTATACATTTCAATTTTACTCCAAAGCACTTACTGCAAACCTAATGGAAACACCATAGGTTAACTTCCCACATGATTCTGAGATGTCTGAAAGTTGTTTCATAGCTTACACATAAAGACAAAAAAGTTGATTTCACAGTGAATAGAATGCTTTGACATAAAAGTAGTATACATTTCAATTTTACACCAAAGCACTTACTGCAAACCTAATGGAAACACTTTAGGTTAACTTTCCACATGATTATGAGTAGTTTGAAAGTTGTTTCATGGCTGTACACATCAACACAAAAAAGTTGTTATCTCAGTGCATGCAGTGCTTAAACAATACAAATAGTAAACAGTTCAATTTTACTCCAAAGCACTTACTGCAAACCTAATGGAAACACTTTAAGTTAACTTCCCACATGATTCTGAGATGTCTGAAAGTTGTTTCATACCTGTGCACATAAAGACAAAAAAGTTGATTTCACAGTGAGTAGAATGATTTGACATAAAAGTAGTATACATTTCAATTGTACTCAAAAGTCCTGACTGCAAACTTAATGCAAACAGATTTGGTTAACTTCCCAGATGAGTATGACTAGGTTTAAAGTTTTTCATGCCTGAGTTCATCAAGACAAAAAAGTTACTTTCTCAGTACTACTATGCTCTGACATTAAGGTAGTATACATCTCAATTTTACACCAAAGTACTTACTGCAAACTAATGGAAACACCTTAGGTTAACTTCCCACATGATTATGAGTAGTTTGAAAGTTGATTCATGGCTGTACACATCAACACAAAAATGTTGTTATCTCAGTGCATGTAATGCCTAGACAATACAAATAGTATACATTTCAATTTTAAACCAAAGTACTTACTGCAAACCTAATGGAAACAACTTAGATTAACTTCCCATATGATTCTGAGATGTCTGAAAGTTGTTTCATACCTGTGCACATCAAGACAAAAAAGTTGTTTTCTCAGTGCATGCAATGCTTTTACAATACAAATAGTATACATTTCAATTTTACACCAAAGCACTTACTGCAAACCTAATGGAAACACCTTAGGTCAACTTTCCACATGATTATGAGTAGTTTGAAAGTTGTTTCATGGCTGTACACATCAACACAAAAAAGTTGTTATCTCAGTGCATGCAATGCTTAGACAATTCAAATAGTATACATTTCAATTTTACACCAAAGCACTTACTGCAAACCTAATGGAAACAACTTAGGTTAACTTCCCACATGATTCTGAGATGTCTGAAAGTTGTTTCATAGCTGTGCACATAAAGACAAAAAAGTTGATTTCACAGTGAATAGAATGCTTTGACATGAAAGTAGTATACATTTCAATTGTACTCAAAAGTCCTGACTGCAAACCTAATTGAAACAGATTTGGTTGACTTCCCAGATGAGTATGACTAGGTTTAAAGTTGTTTCATGCCTCAGTTCATCAAGACAAAAAAGTTAATTTCTCAGTACTACTATGCTCTGACTTTAAGGTAGTATACATCTCAATTTTACACCAAGTACTTACTGCAAACTAATGGAAACACCTTAGGTTAACTTCCCACATGATTATGAGTAGTTTGAAAGTTGTATCATGGCTGTACACATCAACACAAAAAAGTTGTTATCTCAGTGCATGCAATGCTTCGACAATACAAATAGTATGCATTTCAATTTTACACCAAAGTACTTACTGCAAACCTAATGGAAACACCATAGGTTAACTTCCCACATGATTCTGAGATGTCTGAAAGTTGTTTCATAGCTGTGCACATAAAGACAAAAAAGTTGATTTCACAGTGAATAGAATGCTTTGACATAAAAGTAGAAAACAATTCAATTTTACACCAAAACACTTACTGCAAACCTAATGGAAACACTTTAGGTTAACTTTTCACATGATTATGAGTAGTTTGAAAGTTGTTTCATGGCTGTACACATCAACACAAAAAAGTTGTTATCTCAGTGCATGCAGTGCTTAAACAATACAAATAGTATACATTTCAATATTACTCCAAAGCACTTACTGCAAACCTAATGGAAACACTTTAATTTAACTTCCCACATGATTCTGAGATGTCTGAAAGTTGTTTCATACCTGTGCACATAAAGACAAAAAAGTTGATTTCACAGTGAATAGAATGCTTTGACATAAAAGTAGTATACATTTCAATTGTACTCAAAAGTCCTGACTGCAAACCTAATGCAAACAGATTTGGTTGACTTCCCAGATGAGTATGACTAGGTTTAAAGTTGTTTCATGCCTCACTTCATCAAGACAAAAAAGTTAATTTCTCAGTACGACTATGCTCTGACTTTAAGGTAGTATACATCTCAATTTTACACCAAAGTACTTACTGCAAACTAATGGAAACACCTTAGGTTAACTTCCCACATGATTATGAGTAGTTTGAAAGTTGTTTCATGGCTGTACACATCAACACAAAAAAGTTGTTATCTCAGTGCATGCAATGCTTCGACAATACAAATAGTATACATTTCAATTTTACACCAAAGTACTTACTGCAAACCTAATGGAAACAACTTAGATTAACTTCCCATATGATTCTGAGATGTCTGAAAGTTGTTTCATACCTGTGCACATCAAGACAAAAAAGTTGTTTTCTCAGTGCATGCAATGCTTTTACAATACAAATAGTATACATTTCAATTTTACACCAAAGCACTTACTGCAAACCTAATGGAAACACCTTAGGTCAACTTTCCACATGATTCTGAGTAGTTTGAAAGTTGTTTCATGGCTGTACAAATCAACACAAAAATTTGTTATCTCAGTGCATGCAATGCTTAGACAATTCAAATAGTATACATTTCAATTTTACACCAAAGCACTTACTGCAAACCTAATGGAAACAACTTAGGTTAACTTCCCACATGATTCTGAGATGTCTGAAAGTTGTTTCATACCTGTGCACATAAAGACAAAAAAGTTGATTTCACAGTGAATAGAATGCTTTGACATAAAAGTAGTATACATTTCAATTGTACTCAAAAGTCCTGACTGCAAACCTAATGCAAACAGATTTGGTTGACTTCCCAGATGAGTATGACTAGGTTTAAAGTTGTTTCATGCCTCACTTCATCAAGACAAAAAAGTTAATTTCTCAGTACGACTATGCTCTGACTTTAAGGTAGTATACATCTCAATTTTACACCAAAGTACTTACTGCAAACTAATGGAAACACTTTAGGTTAACTTCCCACATGATTATGAGTAGTTTGAAAGTTGTTTCATGGCTGTACACATCAACACAAAGAAGTTGTTATCTCAGTGCATGCAATGCTTCGACAATACAAATAGTATACATTTCAATTTTACACCAAAGTACTTACTGCAAACCTAATGGAAACAACTTAGATTACCTTCCCATATGATTCTGAGATGTCTGAAAGTTGTTTCATACCTGTGCACATCAAGACAAAAAAGTTGTTTTCTCAGTGCATGCAATGCTTTTACAATACAAATAGTATACATTTCAATTTTACACCAAAGCACTTACTGCAAACCTAATGGAAACACCTTAGGTCAACTTTCCACATGATTCTGAGTAGTTTGAAAGTTGTTTCATGGCTGTACAAATCAACACAAAAAAGTTGTTATCTCAGTGCATGCAATGCTTAGACAATTCAAATAGTATACATTTCAATTTTACACCAAAGCACTTACTGCAAACCTAATGGAAACAACTTAGGTTAACTTCCCACATGATTCTGAGATGTCTGAAAGTTGTTTCATAGCTGTGCACATAAAGACAAAAAAGTTGATTTCCCAGTGAATAGAATGCTTTAACATAAAAGTAGTATACATTTCAATTTTACACCAAAACACTTACTGCAAACCTAATGGAAACACCTTAGGTTAACTTTCCACATGATTATGAGTAGTTTGAAAGTTGTTTCATGGCTGTACACATCAACAGAAAAAAGTTGTTATCTCAGAGCATGCAATGCTTAGACAATACAAATAGTATACATTTCAATTTTACTCCAAAGCACTTACTGCAAACCTAAAGGAAACACCATAGGTTAACTTCCCACATGATTCTGAGATGTCTGAAAGTTGTTTCATAGCTGTGCACATAAAGAGAAAAAAGTTGATTTCACAGTGAATAGAATGCTTTGACATAAAAGTAGTATACATTTCAATTGTACTCAAAAGTCCTGACTGCAAACCTAATGCAAACAGATTTGGTTGACTTCCCAGATGAGTATGACTAGGTTTAAAGTTGTTTCATGCCTCAGTTCATCAAGACAAAAAAGTTAATTTCTCAGTACTACTATGCTCTGACTTTAAGGTAGTATACATCTCAATTTTACACCAAAGTACTTACTGCAAACTAATGGAAACACCTTAGGTTAACTTCCCACATGTTTATGAGTAGTTTGAAAGTTGTTTCATGGCTGTACACATCAACACAAAAAAGTTGTTATCTCAGTGCATGCAATGCTTCGACAATACAAATAGTATGCATTTCAATTTTACACCAAAGTACTTACTGCAAACCTAATGGAAACACTATAGGTTAACTTCCCACATGATTCTGAGATGTCTGAAAGTTGTTTCATAGCTGTGCACATAAAGACAAAAAAGTTGATTTCACAGTGAATAGAATGCTTTGACATAAAAGTAGTATACATTTCAATTGTACTCAAAAGTCCTGACTGCAAACCTAATGCAAACAGATTTGGTTGACTTCCCAGATGAGTATGACTAGGTTTAAAGTTGTTTCATGCCTCAGTTCATCAAGACAAAAAAGTTAATTTCTCAGTACTACTATGCTCTGACTTTAAGGTAGTATACATCTCAATTTTACACCAAAGTACTTACTGCAAACTAATGGAAACACCTTAGGTTAACTTCCCACATGTTTATGAGTAGTTTGAAAGTTGTTTCATGGCTGTACACATCAACACAAAAAAGTTGTTATCTCAGTGCATGCAATGCTTCGACAATACAGATAGTATACATTTCAATTTTACTCCAAAGCACTTACTGCAAACCTAATGGAAACACCATAGGTTAACTTCCCACATGATTCTGAGATGTCTGAAAGTTGTTTCATAGCTTACACATAAAGACAAAAAAGTTGATTTCACAGTGAATAGAATGCTTTGACTTAAAAGTAGTATACATTTCAATTTTACACCAAAGCACTTACTGCAAACCTAATGGAAACACTTTAGGTTAACTTTCCACATGATTATGAGTAGTTTGAAAGTTGTTTCATGGCTGTACACATCAACACAAAAAAGTTGTTATCTCAGTGCATGCAGTGCTTAAACAATACAAATAGTAAACATTTCAATTTTACTCCAAAGCACTTACTGCAAACCTAATGGAAACACTTTAAGTTAACTTCCCACATGATTCTGAGATGTCTGAAAGTTGTTTCATACCTGTGCACATAAAGACAAAAAAGTTGATTTCACAGTGAGTAGAATGATTTGACATAAAAGTAGTATACATTTCAATTGTACTCAAAAGTCCTGACTGCAAACTTAATGCAAACAGATTTGGTTAACTTCCCAGATGAGTATGACTAGGTTTAAAGTTTTTCATGCCTGAGTTCATCAAGACAAAAAAGTTACTTTCTCAGTACTACTATGCTCTGACATTAAGGTAGTATACATCTCAATTTTACACCAAAGTACTTACTGCAAACTAATGGAAACACCTTAGGTTAACTTCCCACATGATTATGAGTAGTTTGAAAGTTGATTCATGGCTGTACACATCAACACAAAAAAGTTGTTATCTCAGTGCATGTAATGCTTAGACAATACAAATAGTATACATTTCAATTTTAAACCAAAGTACTTACTGCAAACCTAATGGAAACAACTTAGATTAACTTCCCATATGATTCTGAGATGTCTGAAAGTTGTTTCATACCTGTGCACATCAAGACAAAAAAGTTGTTTTCTCAGTGCATGCAATGCTTTTACAATACAAATAGTATACATTTCAATTTTACACCAAAGCACTTACTGCAAACCTAATGGAAACACCTTAGGTCAACTTTCCACATGATTATGAGTAGTTTGAAAGTTGTTTCATGGCTGTACACATCAACACAAAAAAGTTGTTATCTCAGTGCATGCAATGCTTAGACAATTCAAATAGTATACATTTCAATTTTACACCAAAGCACTTACTGCAAACCTAATGGAAACAACTTAGGTTAACTTCCCACATGATTCTGAGATGTCTGAAAGTTGTTTCATAGCTGTGCACATAAAGACAAAAAAGTTGATTTCACACTGAATAGAATGCTTTGACATGAAAGTAGTATACATTTCAATTGTACTCAAAAGTCCTGACTGCAAACCTAATTGAAACAGATTTGGTTGACTTCCCAGATGAGTATGACTAGGTTTAAAGTTGTTTCATGCCTCAGTTCATCAAGACAAAAAAGTTAATTTCTCAGTACTACTATGCTCTGACTTTAAGGTAGTATACATCTCAATTTTACACCAAGTACTTACTGCAAACTAATGGAAACACCTTAGGTTAACTTCCCACATGATTATGAGTAGTTTGAAAGTTGTATCATGGCTGTACACATCAACACAAAAAAGTTGTTATCTCAGTGCATGCAATGCTTCGACAATACAAATAGTATGCATTTCAATTTTACACCAAAGTACTTACTGCAAACCTAATGGAAACACCATAGGTTAACTTCCCACATGATTCTGAGATGTCTGAAAGTTGTTTCATAGCTGTGCACATAAAGACAAAAAAGTTGATTTCACAGTGAATAGAATGCTTTGACATAAAAGTAGTATACAATTCAATTTTACACCAAAACACTTACTGCAAACCTAATGGAAACACTTTAGGTTAACTTTTCACATGATTATGAGTAGTTTGAAAGTTGTTTCATGGCTGTACACATCAACACAAAAAAGTTGTTATCTCAGTGCATGCAGTGCTTAAACAATACAAATAGTATACATTTCAATATTACTCCAAAGCACTTACTGCAAACCTAATGGAAACACTTTAATTTAACTTCCCACATGATTCTGAGATGTCTGAAAGTTGTTTCATACCTGTGCACATAAAGACAAAAAAGTTGATTTCACAGTGAGTAGAATGATTTGACATAAAAGTAGTATACATTTCAATTGTACTCAAAAGTCCTGACTGCAAACCTAATGCAAACAGATTTGGTTGACTTCCCAGATGAGTATGACTAGGTTTAAAGTTGTTTCATGCCTCACTTCATCAAGACAAAAAAGTTAATTTCTCAGTACGACTATGCTCTGACTTTAAGGTAGTATACATCTCAATTTTACACCAAAGTACTTACTGCAAACTAATGGAAACACCTTAGGTTAACTTCCCACATGATTATGAGTAGTTTGAAAGTTGTTTCATGGCTGTACACATCAACACAAAAAAGTTGTTATCTCAGTGCATGCAATGCTTCGACAATACAAATAGTATACATTTCAATTTTACACCAAAGTACTTACTGCAAACCTAATGGAAACAACTTAGATTAACTTCCCATATGATTCTGAGATGTCTGAAAGATGTTTCATACCTGTGCACATCAAGACAAAAAAGTTGTTTTCTCAGTGCATGCAATGCTTTTACAATACAAATAGTATACATTTCAATTTTACACCAAAGCACTTACTGCAAACCTAATGGAAAC
>NW_027274372.1:0-107292 GCF_030028105.1 Mobula birostris
TGGGTGCTCCAGCCTCCTCCCACGCTCGTGTGCGTTTCCTCTCGGTGCTCCAGCCTCCTCCCCCGCTCCTGTGCGGTTTCCTCTGGGTGCTCCAGCCTCCTCCCACGCTCGTGTGTGTTTCCTTTGGGTGCTCCAGCCTCTTCCCACGGTCGTGTGCATTTCCTCCGGGTGCTCCAGCCTCCTCCCACGGTCGTGTGCATTTCCTCTGGGTGCTCCAGCCTCCTCCTACGCTGGTGTGCGTTTCCTCTGGGTGCTCCAGCGTTGTCCCACGCTCGTGTGTGTTTCCTCTGGGTGCTCCAGATTCCTCCCACGCTAGTGAGTGTTTCCTCTGGGAGCTCCAGCCTCCTCCCACTCTCATGTGCGTTTCGTCTGGGTGCTCTAGATTCCTCCCACGCACGTGTGTGTTTCCTCTGGGTGCTTCAGCGTTCCCCACGCTCATGTGTGTTTCCTCTGGATGCTCCAGATTCATCCGACGCTTTTGTACGTTTCCTCTGGGTATCCAGCCTCCTCCCACGCTCGTGTGCGTTTCCTCTGGGTGCTCCAGCCTCCTCCCACGCTCGTGTGTCTTTCCTCTGGGTGCTCCAGCCTCCTCCCACGCACGTGTGTGTTTCCTCTGGGGGCTCCAGCGTTCTCCCACGTTCGTGTGTGTTTCCTCTGGGTGCTCCATCCTCGTCCCACTGTCATGTGCGTTTCCTCTGGGTGCTCCAGAGTTCCCCACGCTCATGTGTGTTTCCTCTGGATGCTCCAGATTCATCCCACGTTTGTGTGCGTTTCGTCTGGGTGCTCCAGCGTTGTCCCACGCACGTGTGCGTTTCCTCTGGGTGCTCCATCCTCCTCCCACTTCGTGTTCATTTCCTCTGGGTGCTCCAGCCTCCTCCTACGCTAGTGTGTGTTTCCTCTCGGTGCTCCAGCGTTGTCCCACGCTCGTGTGTGTTTCTTCTGGGTGCTCCAGATTCCTCCCACGCTAGTGAGTGTTTCCTCTGGGAGCTCCAGCCTCCTCCCACGCACGTGTGTGTTTCCTCTGGGGGCTCCAGCGTTCCCCACGCTCATGTGTGTTTCCTCTGGATGCTCCAGATTCATCCGACGCTCGTGTGCGTTTCCTCTGAGTGCTCCAGCCTCCTCCCACGCTCGTGTGCGTTTCCTCTGGGTGCTCCAGCCTCCTATCACGCTCGTGTGTGTTTCGTCTGGGTGCTCCATCCTCCTCCCACGCGAGTGTGTATTTCCTCTGGGTGCTCCAGCCTCCTCCCATGGTCGTGTGTGTTTCCTCTGGGTGCTCCATATTCCTCCCACGCTCGTGTGCGTTTCCTCTGGGTGCTCTAGCCTCCTCCCACGCTCGTGTGCATTTCCTCTGGCTTCTCCAGCCTCCTCTCACACTCGTGTGCTTTTCCTCTGGGTGCTCCATCCTCGTCCCACTCTCAAGTGCGTTTCCTCTGGGTGCTCCAGCGTTCCCCACGCTCATGTGTGTTTCCTCTGGATGCTCCAGATTCATCCCACGCTTGTGTGCGTTTCATCTGGGTGCTCCAGCCTCCTCCCACGCTCGTGTGCGTTTCCTCTGGGTGCTCCAGCCTCCTCCCACGCTCATGTGTGTTTGCTCTGGGCGCTCCAGCCTCCTCCCATGGTCGTCTGTATTTCCTGTGGGTGCTCCAGATTCCTCCCACGCTTGTGTGCGTTTCATCTGGGTGCTCCAGCCTCCTCCCACGCTCGTGTGCGTTTCCTCTGAGTGCTCCAGCCTCCTCCCACGCTCATGTGTGTTTCCTCGGGGGTGCTCCAACGTTCTCCCACGCTCGTGTGTGTTTCCTCTGGGTGCTCAAGATTCCTCCCACGCTCGTGTGCGTTTCCTCTGGGTGCTCCAGCCAACTCCCACGCTCGTGTGCGATTCCTCTGTGTGCTCCAGCCTCCTCCCAGACTCGTATGCGTTTCCTCTGGGTGCTCCAGCCTCCTCCCACGCTCGTGTGTGTTTTCTTGGGGTGCTCCAACAGTTCTCCCACGATCGTTTGTGTTTCCTCTGGGTGCTCCAGCCTCCTCCCACGGTCGTGTGCATTTCCTCCGGGTGCTCCAGCCTCCTCCCACGGTCGTGTGCATTTCCTCTGGGTGCTAGAGCCTCCTCCTACGCTTGTGTGTGTTTCCTCTGGGTGCTCCAGCGTTCTCCCACGCTCGTGTGTGTTTCCTCTGGGTGCTCCAGACTCCTCCCACGCTCGTGTGTGTTTCCTCTGGATGCTCCAGATTCCTCCCACGCTCGTGTGCGTTTCCTCCGGGTGCTCCAGCCTCCTCCCACACTCGTGTGCGTTGCCTCTGGGTGCTCTAGCCTCCTCCCACGCTCGTGTGTGTTTCCTTTGGTTGCTCCAGCCTCCTCTCACGCTCGTGTGCTTTTCCTCTGGGTGCTCCATCCTCGTCCCACTGTCATGTGCGTTTCCTCTGGGTGCTCCAGCGTTCCCCACACTCATGTGTGTTTCCTCTGGATGCTCCAGATTCATCCCACGCTTGTGTGCGATTCCTCTGGGTGCTCCAGCCTCCTCCAACACTCGTATGCGTTTCCTCTGGGTACTCCAGCCTGCTCCCACGCTCGTGTGCGTTTCCTCTGAGTGCTCCAGCCTCCTCCCACGCTCGTGTGCGTTTCCTCTGGGTGCTCCAGCCTCCTCCCACACTCGTGTGCATTTCCTCTGGGTGCTCCAGCCTCCTCCCACGCTCGTGTGCGTTTCCTCTCGGTGCTCCAGCCTCCTCCCCCGCTCCTGTGCGTTTCCTCTGGGTGCTCCAGCCTCCTCCCACGCTCGTGTGTGTTTCCTTTGGGTGCTCCAGCCTCTTCCCACGGTCGTGTGCATTTCCTCCGGGTGCTCCAGCCTCCTCCCACGGTCATGTGCATTTCCTCTGGGTGCTCCAGCCTCTCCTACGCTGGTCAGCGTTTCCTCTGGGTGCTCCAGCGTTCTCCCACGCTCGTGTGTGTTTCCTCTGGGTGCTCCAGATTCCTCCACGCTAGTGAGTGTTTCCTCTGGGAGCTCCAGCCTCCTCCCACTCTCATGTGCGTTTCCTCTGGGTGCTCTAGATTCCTCCCACGCACGTGTGTGTTTCCTCTGGGTGCTCCAGATTCATCCGACGCTTGTGTGCGTTTCCTCTGGGTATCCAGCCTCCTCCCACGCTCGTGTGCGTTTCCGTTGGGTGCTGCAGCCTCCTCCCACGCTCGTGTGTCTTTCCTCTGGGTGCTCCAGCCTCTTACCGCGCTCGTGTGTGTTTCCTCTGGGTGCTCCAGCGTTCTCCAACTCTCGTGAGTGTTTCCTCTGGGAGCTCCAGCCTCCTCCCACTCTCATGTGCGTTTCCTCTGGGTGCTCTAGATTCCTCCCACGCACGTGTGTGTTTCCACTGGGTGCTCCAGCATTCCCCACGCTCATGTGTGTTTCTCTGGATGCTCCAGATTCATCCGACGCTTGTGTGTGTTTCCTCTGTGTGCTCCAGCCTCCTCCCACGCTCGTGTGTGTTTCCTCTGGGTGCTTCAGCCTCCTCCCACGCTCGTGTGTGTTTCCTCTGGGTGCTCCAGCCTCCTCCCACGCTCGTGTATGTTTCTTCTGGGTGCTCCAGCGTTCTCCCACGCTCCTGTGTGTATCCTCTGCGTGCTCCAGCGTTCTCCCACGGTCGTGTGCATTTCCTCCGGGTGCTCCAGCCTCCTCCCACGGTCGTGTGCATTTCTTCTGGGTGCTCCAGCGTTCCCCACGCTCATGTGTGTTTCCTCGGGGTGCTCCAACGTTCTCCCACGCTCGTGTGTGTTTCCTCTGGGTGCTCCAGATTCCTCCCACGCTAGTGAGTGTTTCCTCTGGGAGCTCCAGCCTCCTCCCACTCTCATGTGCATTTCCTCTGGGTGCTCGAGATTCCTCTCACGCTCGTGTGTGTTTCCTCTGGGTACTCCAGTCTGCTCCCACACTCGTGTTTGTTTCCTCTGGGTTCTCCAGCCTCCTCTCACGCTCGTGTGCTTTTCCTCTGGGTGCTCCACCCTCGTCCCACTGTCATGTGCGTTTCCTCTGGGTGCTCCAGCGTTCCCCACACTCATGTGTGTTTCCTCTGGATGCTCCAGATTCATCCCACGCTTGTGTGCGATTCCTCTGGGTGCTCCAGCCTCCTCCAACACTCGTATGCGTTTCCAATGGGTACTCCAGCCTGCTCCCACGCTCGTGTGCGTTTCCTCTGAGTGCTCCAGCCTCCTCCCACGCTCGTGTGCGTTTCCTCTGGGTGCTCCAGCCTCCTCCCACGCTCGTATGCATTTCCTCTGGGTGCTCCAGCCTCCTCCCACGCTCGTGTGCGTTTCCTCTCGGTGCTCCAGCCTCCTCCCCCGCTCCTGTGCGGTTTCCTCTGGGTGCTCCAGCCTCCTCCCACGCTCGTGTGTGTTTCCTTTGGGTGCTCCAGCCTCTTCCCACGGTCGTGTGCATTTCCTCCGGGTGCTCCAGCCTCCTCCCACGGTCGTGTGCATTTCCTCTGGGTGCTCCAGCCTCCTCCTACGCTGGTGTGCGTTTCCTCTGGGTGCTCCAGCGTTGTCCCACGCTCGTGTGTGTTTCCTCTGGGTGCTCCAGATTCCTCCCACGCTAGTGAGTGTTTCCTCTGGGAGCTCCAGCCTCCTCCCACTCTCATGTGCGTTTCGTCTGGGTGCTCTAGATTCCTCCCACGCACGTGTGTGTTTCATCTGGGTGCTTCAGCGTTCCCCACGCTCATGTGTGTTTCCTCTGGATGCTCCAGATTCATCCGACGCTTTTGTACGTTTCCTCTGGGTATCCAGCCTCCTCCCACGCTCGTGTGCGTTTCCTCTGGGTGCTCCAGCCTCCTCCCACGCTCGTGTGTCTTTCCTCTGGGTGCTCCAGCCTCCTCCCACGCACGTGTGTGTTTCCTCTGGGGGCTCCAGCGTTCTCCCACGTTCGTGTGTGTTTCCTCTGGGTGCTCCATCCTCGTCCCACTGTCATGTGCGTTTCCTCTGGGTGCTCCAGAGTTCCCCACGCTCATGTGTGTTTCCTCTGGATGCTCCAGATTCATCCCACGTTTGTGTGCGTTTCGTCTGGGTGCTCCAGCGTTGTCCCACGCACGTGTGCGTTTCCTCTGGGTGCTCCATCCTCCTCCCACTTCGTGTTCATTTCCTCTGGGTGCTCCAGCCTCCTCCTACGCTAGTGTGTGTTTCCTCTCGGTGCTCCAGCGTTGTCCCACGCTCGTGTGTGTTTCTTCTGGGTGCTCCAGCCTCCTCCCACGCTCATGTGTTTCCTCGGGGTGCTCCAGCGTTCTCCCACGCTCGTGTGTGTGTCCTCTAGGTGCTCCAGCATTCTCCCACGCTCGCGTGTGTTTCCTCTGTGTGCTCCAGCGTTCCCCACGCTCATGTGTGTTTCCTCTGGATGCTCCAGATTCATCCGACGCTTGTGTGCGTTTCCTCTGGGTATCCAGCCTCCTCCCACGCTCGTGTGCGTTTCCTCTGAGTGCTCCAGCCTCCTCCCACGCTCGTGTGCGTTTCCTCTGGGTGCTCCATCCTCGTCCCACTCTCAAGTGCGTTTCCTCTGTGTGCTCCAGCGTTCCCCACGCTCATGTGTGTTTCCTCTGGATGCTCCAGATTCATCCCACGCTTGTGTGCGTTTCATCTGGGTGCTCCAGCCTCCTCCCACGCTCGTGTGCGTTTCCTCTGGGTGCTCCAGCCTCCTCTCACGCTCATGTGTGTCTCCTCTGGGTGCTCCAGCCTCCTCCCACGCTCATGTGTGTTTCCTCGGGGTGCTCCAGCCTCCTCCCACGCTCGTGTGTGTTTCCTCTGGGTGCTCCAGCCTCCTCCCACCCTCGTGTGTGTTTCCTCTGAGTGCTCCAGCCTCCTCCCACGCGAGTGTGTATTTCCTCTGAGCGCTCCAGCCTCCTCCCATGGTCGTCTGTATTTCCTGTGGGTGCTCCAGATTCCTCCCACGCTTGTGTGCGTTTCATCTGGTTGCTCCAGCCTCCTCCCACGCTCGTGTGCGTTTCCTCTGAGTGCTCCAGCCTCCTCCCACGCTCATGTGTGTTTCCTCGGGGGTGCTCCAACGTTCTCCCACGCTCGTGTGTGTTTCCTCTGGGTGCTCAAGATTCCTCCCACGCTCGTGTGCGTTTCCTCTGGGTGCTCTAGCCTCCTCCCTCGCTCGTGTGCATTTCCCCTGGGTGCTCCAGCCAACTCCCACGCTCGTGTGCGATTCCTCTGTGTGCTCCAGCCTCCTCCCAGACTCGTATGCGTTTCCTCTGGGTGCTCCAGCCTCCTCCCACGCTCGTGTGTGTTTTCTTGGGGTGCTCCAACAGTTCTCCCACGCTCGTGTGTGTTTCCTCTGGGTGCTCCAGCCTCCTCCCACGGTCGTGTGCATTTCCTCCGGGTGCTCCAGCCTCCTCCCACGGTCGTGTGCATTTCCTCTGGGTGCTAGAGCCTCCTCCTACGCTAGTGTGTGTTTCCTCTGGGTGCTCCAGCGTTCTCCCACGCTCGTGTGTGTTTCCTCTGGGTGCTCCAGCCTCCTCCCACGCTCGTGTGTGTTTCCTCTGGATGCTCCAGATTCCTCCCACGCTAGTGAGTGTTTCCTCTGGGTGCTCAGGCCTCCTCCCACGCTCGTGTGCGTTTCCTCCGGGTGCTCCAGCCTCCTCCCACACTCGTGTGCGTTGCCTCTGGGTGCTCTAGCCTCCTCCCACGCTCGTGTGTGTTTCCTTTGGTTGCTCCAGCCTCCTCTCACGCTCGTGTGCTTTTCCTCTGGGTGCTCCATCCTCGTCCCACTGTCATGTGCGTTTCCTCTGGGTGCTCCAGCGTTCCCCACACTCATGTGTGTTTCCTCTGGATGCTCCAGATTCATCCCACGCTTGTGTGCGATTCCTCTGGGTGCTCCAGCCTCCTCCAACACTCGTATGCGTTTCCTCTGGGTACTCCAGCCTGCTCCCACGCTCGTGTGCGTTTCCTCTGAGTGCTCCAGCCTCCTCCCACGCTCGTGTGCGTTTCCTCTGGGTGCTCCAGCCTCCTCCCAGACTCGTGTGCATTTCCTCTGGGTGCTCCAGCCTCCTCCCACGCTCGTGTGCGTTTCCTCTCGGTGCTCCAGCCTCCTCCCCCGCTCCTGTGCGTTTCCTCTGGGTGCTCCAGCCTCCTCCCACGCTCGTGTGTGTTTCCTTTGGGTGCTCCAGCCTCTTCCCACGGTCGTGTGCATTTCCTCCGGGTGCTCCAGCCTCCTCCCACGGTCATGTGCATTTCCTCTGGGTGCTCCAGCCTCCTCCTACGCTGGTCTGCGTTTCCTCTGGGTGCTCCAGCGTTCTCCCACGCTCGTGTGTGTTTCCTCTGGGTGCTCCAGATTCCTCCACGCTAGTGAGTGTTTCCTCTGGGAGCTCCAGCCTCCTCCCACTCTCATGTGCGTTTCCTCTGGGTGCTCTAGATTCCTCCCACGCACGTGTGTGTTTCCTCTGGGTGCTTCAGCGTTCCCCACGCTCATGTGTGTTTCCTCTGGATGCTCCAGATTCATCCGACGCTTGTGTGCGTTTCCTCTGGGTATCCAGCCTCCTCCCACGCTCGTGTGCGTTTCCTTTGGGTGCTCCAGCCTCCTCCCACGCTCGTGTGTCTTTCCTCTGGGTGCTCCAGCCTCTTACCGCGCTCGTGTGTGTTTCCTCTGGGTGCTCCAGCGTTCTCCAACGCTAGTGAGTGTTTCCTCTGGGAGCTCCAGCCTCCTCCCACTCTCATGTGCGTTTCCTCTGGGTGCTCTAGATTCCTCCCACGCTCGTGTGCGTTTCCTCTGGGTGCTCTAGCCTCCTCCCTCGCTCGTGTGCATTTCCTCTGGGTGCTCCAGCCAACTCCCACGCTCGTGTGCGATTCCTCTGTGTGCTCCAGCCTCCTCCCAGACTCGTATGCGTTTCCTCTGGGTGCTCCAGCCTCCTCCCACGCTCGTGTGTGTTTTCTTGGGGTGCTCCAACAGTTCTCCCACGCTCGTGTGTGTTTCCTCTGGGTGCTCCAGCCTCCTCCCACGGTCGTGTGCATTTCCTCCGGGTGCTCCAGCCTCCTCCCACGGTCGTGTGCATTTCCTCTGGGTGCTAGAGCCTCCTCCTACGCTAGTGTGTGTTTCCTCGGGGTGCTCCAGCGTTCTCCCACGCTCGTGTGTGTTTCCTCTGGGTGCTCCAGCCTCCTCCCACGCTCGTGTGTGTTTCCTCTGGATGCTCCAGATTCCTCCCAGGCTAGTGAGTGTTTCCTCTGGGTGCTCCAGCCTCCTCCCACGCTCGTGTGCGTTTCCTCCGGGTGCCCCAGCCTCCTCCCACACTCGTGTGCGTTGCCTCTGGGTGCTCTAGCCTCCTCCCACGCTCGTGTGTGTTTCCTTTGGTTGCTCCAGCCTCCTCTCACGCTCGTGTGCTTTTCCTCTGGGTGCTCCATCCTCGTCCCACTGTCATGTGCGTTTCCTCTGGGTGCTCCAGAGTTCCCCACGCTCATGTGTGTTTCCTCTGGATGCTCCAGATTCATCCCACGTTTGTGTGCGTTTCGTCTGGGTGCTCCAGCGTTGTCCCACGCACGTGTGCGTTTCCTCTGGGTGCTCCATCCTCCTCCCACTTCGTGTTCATTTCCTCTGGGTGCTCCAGCCTCCTCCTACGCTAGTGTGTGTTTCCTCTCGGTGCTCCAGCGTTGTCCCACGCTCGTGTGTGTTTCTTCTGGGTGCTCCAGCCTCCTCCCACGCTCATGTGTTTCCTCGGGGTGCTCCAGCGTTCTCCCACGCTCGTGTGTGTGTCCTCTAGGTGCTCCAGCATTCTCCCACGCTCGCGTGTGTTTCCTCTGTGTGCTCCAGCGTTCTCCCACGCTCGTGTGTGTTTCCTCTGGGTGCTCCAGATTCCTCCCACGCTAGTGAGTGTTTCCTCTGGGAGCTCCAGCCTCCTCCCACGCACGTGTGTGTTTCCTCTGGGGGCTCCAGCGTTCCCCACGCTCATGTGTGTTTCCTCTGGATGCTCCAGATTCATCCGACGCTTGTGTGCGTTTCCTCTGGGTATCCAGCCTCCTCCCACGCTCGTGTGCGTTTCCTCTGAGTGCTCCAGCCTCCTCCCACGCTCGTGTGCGTTTCCTCTGGGTGCTCCAGCCTCCTATCACGCTCGTGTGTGTTTCCTCTGGGTGCTCCATCCTCCTCCCACGCGAGTGTGTATTTCCTCTGGGTGCTCCAGCCTCCTCCCATGGTCGTGTGTGTTTCCTCTGGGTGCTCCATATTCCTCCCACGCTCGTGTGCGTTTCCTCTGGGTGCTCTAGCCTCCTCCCACGCTCGTGTGCATTTCCTCTGGCTTCTCCAGCCTCCTCTCACACTCGTGTGCTTTTCCTCTGGGTGCTCCATCCTCGTCCCACTCTCAAGTGCGTTTCCTCTGGGTGCTCCAGCGTTCCCCACGCTCATGTGTGTTTCCTCTGGATGCTCCAGATTCATCCCACGCTTGTGTGCGTTTCATCTGGGTGCTCCAGCCTCCTCCCACGCTCGTGTGCGTTTCCTCTGGGTGCTCCAGCCTCCTCCCACGCTCATGTGTGTTTGCTCTGGGCGCTCCAGCCTCCTCCCATGGTCGTCTGTATTTCCTGTGGGTGCTCCAGATTCCTCCCACGCTTGTGTGCGTTTCATCTGGGTGCTCCAGCCTCCTCCCACGCTCGTGTGCGTTTCCTCTGAGTGCTCCAGCCTCCTCCCACGCTCATGTGTGTTTCCTCGGGGGTGCTCCAACGTTCTCCCACGCTCGTGTGTGTTTCCTCTGGGTGCTCAAGATTCCTCCCACGCTCGTGTGCGTTTCCTCTGGGTGCTCTAGCCTCCTCCCTCGCTCGTGTGCATTTCCTCTGGGTGCTCCAGCCAACTCCCACGCTCGTGTGCGATTCCTCTGTGTGCTCCAGCCTCCTCCCAGACTCGTATGCGTTTCCTCTGGGTGCTCCAGCCTCCTCCCACGCTCGTGTGTGTTTTCTTGGGGTGCTCCAACAGTTCTCCCACGATCGTTTGTGTTTCCTCTGGGTGCTCCAGCCTCCTCCCACGGTCGTGTGCATTTCCTCCGGGTGCTCCAGCCTCCTCCCACGGTCGTGTGCATTTCCTCTGGGTGCTAGAGCCTCCTCCTACGCTAGTGTGTGTTTCCTCTGGGTGCTCCAGCGTTCTCCCACGCTCGTGTGTGTTTCCTCTGGGTGCTCCAGCCTCCTCCCACGCTCGTGTGTGTTTCCTCTGGATGCTCCAGATTCCTCCCACGCTCGTGTGCGTTTCCTCCGGGTGCTCCAGCCTCCTCCCACACTCGTGTGCGTTGCCTCTGGGTGCTCTAGCCTCCTCCCACGCTCGTGTGTGTTTCCTTTGGTTGCTCCAGCCTCCTCTCACGCTCGTGTGCTTTTCCTCTGGGTGCTCCATCCTCGTCCCACTGTCATGTGCGTTTCCTCTGGGTGCTCCAGCGTTCCCCACACTCATGTGTGTTTCCTCTGGATGCTCCAGATTCATCCCACGCTTGTGTGCGATTCCTCTGGGTGCTCCAGCCTCCTCCAACACTCGTATGCGTTTCCTCTGGGTACTCCAGCCTGCTCCCACGCTCGTGTGCGTTTCCTCTGAGTGCTCCAGCCTCCTCCCACGCTCGTGTGCGTTTCCTCTGGGTGCTCCAGCCTCCTCCCACACTCGTGTGCATTTCCTCTGGGTGCTCCAGCCTCCTCCCACGCTCGTGTGCGTTTCCTCTCGGTGCTCCAGCCTCCTCCCCCGCTCCTGTGCGTTTCCTCTGGGTGCTCCAGCCTCCTCCCACGCTCGTGTGTGTTTCCTTTGGGTGCTCCAGCCTCTTCCCACGGTCGTGTGCATTTCCTCCGGGTGCTCCAGCCTCCTCCCACGGTCATGTGCATTTCCTCTGGGTGCTCCAGCCTCCTCCTACGCTGGTCAGCGTTTCCTCTGGGTGCTCCAGCGTTCTCCCACGCTCGTGTGTGTTTCCTCTGGGTGCTCCAGATTCCTCCACGCTAGTGAGTGTTTCCTCTGGGAGCTCCAGCCTCCTCCCACGCTCGTGTGTCTTTCCTCTGGGTGCTCCAGCCTCTTACCGCGCTCGTGTGTGTTTCCTCTGGGTGCTCCAGCGTTCTCCAACGCTCGTGAGTGTTTCCTCTGGGAGCTCCAGCCTCCTCCCACTCTCATGTGCGTTTCCTCTGGGTGCTCTAGATTCCTCCCACGCACGTGTGTGTTTCCACTGGGTGCTCCAGCATTCCCCACGCTCATGTGTGTTTCTCTGGATGCTCCAGATTCATCCGACGCTTGTGTGTGTTTCCTCTGTGTGCTCCAGCCTCCTCCCACGCTCGTGTGTGTTTCCTCTGGGTGCTTCAGCCTCCTCCCACGCTCGTGTGTGTTTCCTCTGGGTGCTCCAGCCTCCTCCCACGCTCGTGTATGTTTCTTCTGGGTGCTCCAGCGTTCTCCCACGCTCCTGTGTGTATCCTCTGTGTGCTCCAGCGTTCTCCCACGGTCGTGTGCATTTCCTCCGGGTGCTCCAGCCTCCTCCCACGGTCGTGTGCATTTCTTCTGGGTGCTCCAGCCTCCTCCCACGCTCATGTGTTTCCTCGGGGTGCTCCAGCGTTCTCCCACGCTCGTGTGTGTGTCCTCTGGATGCTCCAGCGTTCCCCACGCTCATGTGTGTTTCCTCGGGGTGCTCCAACGTTCTCCCACGCTCGTGTGTGTTTCCTCTGGGTGCTCCAGATTCCTCCCACGCTAGTGAGTGTTTCCTCTGGGAGCTCCAGCCTCCTCCCACTCTCATGTGCATTTCCTCTGGGTGCTCGAGATTCCTCTCACGCTCGTGTGTGTTTCCTCTGGGTACTCCAGTCTGCTCCCACACTCGTGTTTGTTTCCTCTGGGTTCTCCAGCCTCCTCTCACGCTCGTGTGCTTTTCCTCTGGGTGCTCCACCCTCGTCCCACTGTCATGTGCGTTTCCTCTGGGTGCTCCAGCGTTCCCCACACTCATGTGTGTTTCCTCTGGATGCTCCAGATTCATCCCACGCTTGTGTGCGATTCCTCTGGGTGCTCCAGCCTCCTCCAACACTCGTATGCGTTTCCTCTGGGTACTCCAGCCTGCTCCCACGCTCGTGTGCGTTTCCTCTGAGTGCTCCAGCCTCCTCCCACGCTCGTGTGCGTTTCCTCTGGGTGCTCCAGCCTCCTCCCACGCTCGTGTGCATTTCCTCTGGGTGCTCCAGCCTCCTCCCACGCTCGTGTGCGTTTCCTCTCGGTGCTCCAGCCTCCTCCCCCGCTCCTGTGCGGTTTCCTCTGGGTGCTCCAGCCTCTTCCCACGGTCGTGTGCATTTCCTCCGGGTGCTCCAGCCTCCTCCCACGGTCGTGTGCATTTCCTCTGGGTGCTCCAGCCTCCTCCTACGCTGGTGTGCGTTTCCTCTGGGTGCTCCAGCGTTCTCCCACGCTCGTGTGTGTTTCCTCTGGGTGCTCCAGATTCCTCCCACGCTAGTGAGTGTTTCCTCTGGGAGCTCCAGGTTCCTCCCACTCTCATGTGCGTTTCGTCTGGGTGCTCTAGATTCCTCCCACGCACGTGTGTGTTTCCTCTGGGTGCTTCAGCGTTCCCCACGCTCATGTGTGTTTCCTCTGGATGCTCCAGATTCATCCGACGCTTTTGTGCGTTTCCTCTGGGTATCCAGCCTCCTCCCACGCTCGTGTGCGTTTCCTCTGGGTGCTCCAGCCTCCTCCCACGCTCGTGTGTCTTTCCTCTGGGTGCTCCAGCCTCCTCCCACGCACGTGTGTGTTTCCTCTGGGGGCTCCAGCGTTCTCCCACGTTCGTGTGTGTTTCCTCTGGGTGCTCCATCCTCGTCCCACTGTCATGTGCGTTTCCTCTGGGTGCTCCAGAGTTCCCCACGCTCATGTGTGTTTCCTCTGGATGCTCCAGATTCATCCCACGTTTGTGTGCGTTTCGTCTGGGTGCTCCAGCGTTGTCCCACGCACGTGTGCGTTTCCTCTGGGTGCTCCATCCTCCTCCCACTTCGTGTTCATTTCCTCTGGGTGCTCCAGCCTCCTCCTACGCTAGTGTGTGTTTCCTCTCGGTGCTCCAGCGTTGTCCCACGCTCGTGTGTGTTTCTTCTGGGTGCTCCAGCCTCCTCCCACGCTCATGTGTTTCCTCGGGGTGCTCCAGCGTTCTCCCACGCTCGTGTGTGTGTCCTCTAGGTGCTCCAGCATTCTCCCACGCTCGCGTGTGTTTCCTCTGTGTGCTCCAGCGTTCTCCCACGCTCGTGTGTGTTTCCTCTGGGTGCTCCAGATTCCTCCCACGCTAGTGAGTGTTTCCTCTGGGAGCTCCAGCCTCCTCCCACGCACGTGTGTGTTTCCTCTGGGGGCTCCAGCGTTCCCCACGCTCATGTGTGTTTCCTCTGGATGCTCCAGATTCATCCGACGCTTGTGTGCGTTTCCTCTGGGTATCCAGCCTCCTCCCACGCTCGTGTGCGTTTCCTCTGAGTGCTCCAGCCTCCTCCCACGCTCGTGTGCGTTTCCTCTGGGTGCTCCATCCTCGTCCCACTCTCAAGTGCGTTTCCTCTGTGTGCTCCAGAGTTCCCCACGCTCATGTGTGTTTCCTCTGGATGCTCCAGATTCATCCCACGCTTGTGTGCGTTTCATCTGGGTGCTCCAGCCTCCTCCCACGCTCGTGTGCGTTTCCTCTGGGTGCTCCAGCCTCCTCTCACGCTCATGTGTGTTTGCTCTGGATGCTCCAGCCTCCTCCCGCGCTCGTGTGTGTCTCCTCTGGGTGCTCCAGCCTCCTCCCACGCTCATGTGTGTTTCCTCGGGGTGCTCCAGCCTCCTCCCACGCTCGTGTGTGTTTCCTCTGGGTGCTCCAGCCTCCTCCCACCCTCGTGTGTGTTTCCTCTGAGTGCTCCAGCCTCCTCCCACGCGAGTGTGTATTTCCTCTGAGCGCTCCAGCCTCCTCCCATGGTCGTCTGTATTTCCTGTGGGTGCTCCAGATTCCTCCCATGCTTGTGTGCGTTTCATCTGGGTGCTCCAGCCTCCTCCCACGCTCGTGTGCGTTTCCTCTGAGTGCTCCAGCCTCCTCCCACGCTCATGTGTGTTTCCTCGGGGGTGCTCCAACGTTCTCCCACGCTCGTGTGTGTTTCCTCTGGGTGCTCAAGATTCCTCCCACGCTCGTGTGCGTTTCCTCTGGGTGCTCTAGCCTCCTCCCTCGCTCGTGTGCATTTCCTCTGGGTGCTCCAGCCAACTCCCACGCTCGTGTGCGATTCCTCTGTGTGCTCCAGCCTCCTCCCAGACTCGTATGCGTTTCCTCTGGGTGCTCCAGCCTCCTCCCACGCTCGTGTGTGTTTTCTTGGGGTGCTCCAACAGTTCTCCCACGCTCGTGTGTGTTTCCTCTGGGTGCTCCAGCCTCCTCCCACGGTCGTGTGCATTTCCTCCGGGTGCTCCAGCCTCCTCCCACGGTCGTGTGCATTTCCTCTGGGTGCTAGAGCCTCCTCCTACGCTAGTGTGTGTTTCCTCTGGGTGCTCCAGCGTTCTCCCACGCTCGTGTGTGTTTCCTCTGGGTGCTCCAGAGTTCCCCACGCTCATGTGTGTTTCCTCTGGATGCTCCAGATTCATCCCACGTTTGTGTGCGTTTCGTCTGGGTGCTCCAGCGTTGTCCCACGCACGTGTGCGTTTCCTCTGGGTGCTCCATCCTCCTCCCACTTCGTGTTCATTTCCTCTGGGTGCTCCAGCCTCCTCCTACGCTAGTGTGTGTTTCCTCTCGGTGCTCCAGCATTCTCCCACGCTCGCGTCTGTTTCCTCTGTGTGCTCCAGCGTTCTCCCACGCTCGTATGTGTTTCCTCTGGGTGCTCCAGATTCCTCCCACGCTAGTGAGTGTTTCCTCTGGGAGCTCCAGCCTCCTCCCACGCACGTGTGTGTTTCCTCTGGGGGCTCCAGCGTTCCCCACGCTCATGTGTGTTTCCTCTGGATGCTCCAGATTCATCCGACGCTTGTGTGCGTTTCCTCTGGGTATCCAGCCTCCTCCCACGCTCGTGTGCGTTTCCTCTGAGTGCTCCAGCCTCCTCCCACGCTCGTGTGCGTTTCCTCTGGGTGCTCCATCCTCGTCCCACTCTCAAGTGCGTTTCCTCTGTGTGCTCCAGCGTTCCCCACGCTCATGTGTGTTTCCTCTGGATGCTCCAGATTCATCCCACGCTTGTGTGCGTTTCATCTGGGTGCTCCAGCCTCCTCCCACGCTCGTGTGCGTTTCCTCTGGGTGCTCCAGCCTCCTCTCACGCTCATGTGTGTTTGCTCTGGATGCTCCAGCCTCCTCCCGCGCTCGTGTGTGTCTCCTCTGGGTGCTCCAGCCTCCTCCCACGCTCATGTGTGTTTCCTCGGGGTGCTCCAGCCTCCTCCCACGCTCGTGTGTGTTTCCTCTGGGTGCTCCAGCCTCCTCCCACCCTCGTGTGTGTTTCCTCTGAGTGCTCCAGCCTCCTCCCACGCGAGTGTGTATTTCCTCTGAGCGCTCCAGCCTCCTCCCATGGTCGTCTGTATTTCCTGTGGGTGCTCCAGCTTCCTCCCACGCTTGTGTGCGTTTCATCTGGGTGCTCCAGCCTCCTCCCACGCTCGTGTGCGTTTCCTCTGAGTGCTCCAGCCTCCTCCCACGCTCATGTGTGTTTCCTCGGGGGTGCTCCAACGTTCTCCCACGCTCGTGTGTGTTTCCTCTGGGTGCTCAAGATTCCTCCCACGCTCGTGTGCGTTTCCTCTGGGTGCTCTAGCCTCCTCCCTCGCTCGTGTGCATTTCCTCTGGGTGCTCCAGCCAACTCCCACGCTCGTGTGCGATTCCTCTGTGTGCTCCAGCCTCCTCCCAGACTCGTATGCGTTTCCTCTGGGTGCTCCAGCCTCCTCCCACGCTCGTGTGTGTTTTCTTGGGGTGCTCCAACAGTTCTCCCACGCTCGTGTGTGTTTCCTCTGGGTGCTCCAGCCTCCTCCCACGGTCGTGTGCATTTCCTCCGGGTGCTCCAGCCTCCTCCCACGGTCGTGTGCATTTCCTCTGGGTGCTAGAGCCTCCTCCTACGCTAGTGTGTGTTTCCTCTGGGTGCTCCAGCGTTCTCCCACGCTCGTGTGTGTTTCCTCTGGGTGCTCCAGCCTCCTCCCACGCTCGTGTGTGTTTCCTCTGGATGCTCCAGATTCCTCCCACGCTAGTGAGTGTTTCCTCTGGGTGCTCCAGCCTCCTCCCACGCTCGTGTGCGTTTCCTCCGGGTGCTCCAGCCTCCTCCCACACTCGTATGCGTTTCCTCTGGGTACTCCAGCCTGCTCCCACGCTCGTGTGCGTTTCCTCTGAGTGCTCCAGCCTCCTCCCACGCTCGTGTGCGTTTCCTCTGGGTGCTCCAGCCTCCTCCCACACTCGTGTGCATTTCCTCTCGGTGCTCCAGCCTCCTCCCACGCTCGTGTGCGTTTCCTCTCGGTGCTCCAGCCTCCTCCCCCGCTCCTGTGCGTTTCCTCTGGGTGCTCCAGCCTCCTCCCACGCTCGTGTGTGTTTCCTTTGGGTGCTCCAGCGTCTTCCCACGGTCGTGTGCATTTCCTCCGGGTGCTCCAGCCTCCTCCCACGGTCATGTGCATTTCCTCTGGGTGCTCCAGCCTCCTCCTACGCTGGTCTGCGTTTCCTCTGGGTGCTCCAGCGTTCTCCCACGCTCGTGTGTGTTTCCTCTGGGTGCTCCAGATTCCTCCACGCTAGTGAGTGTTTCCTCTGGGAGCTCCAGCCTCCTCCCACTCTCATGTGCGTTTCCTCTGGGTGCTCTAGATTCCTCCCACGCACGTGTGTGTTTCCTCTGGGTGCTTCAGCGTTCCCCACGCTCATGTGTGTTTCCTCTGGATGCTCCAGATTCATCCGACGCTTGTGTGCGTTTCCTCTGGGTATCCAGCCTCCTCCCACGCTCGTGTGCGTTTCCTTTGGGTGCTCCAGCCTCCTCCCACGCTCGTGTGTCTTTCCTCTGGGTGCTCCAGCCTCTTACCGCGCTCGTGTGTGTTTCCTCTGGGTGCTCCAGCGTTCTCCAACGCTAGTGAGTGTTTCCTCTGGGAGCTCCAGCCTCCTCCCACTCTCATGTGCGTTTCCTCTGGGTGCTCTAGATTCCTCCCACGCACGTGTGTGTTTCCACTGGGTGCTCCAGCATTCCCCACGCTGATGTGTGTTTCCTCTGGATGCTCCAGATTCATCCGACGCTTGTGTGTGTTTCCTCTGTGTGCTCCAGCCTCCTCCCACGCACGTGTGTGTTTCCTCTGGGGGCTCCAGCGTTCTCCCACGTTCGTGTGTGTTTTCTCTGGGTGCTCCATCCTCGTCCCACTGTCATGTGCGTTTCCTCTGGGTGCTCCAGAGCTCCCCACGCTCATGTGTGTTTCCTCTGGATGCTCCAGATTCATCCCACGCTTGTGTGCGATTCCTCTGGGTGCTCCAGCCTCCTCCAACACAGGTATGCGTTTCTTCTGGGTGCTCCAGCCTCCTCCCAAGCTCGTGTGCGTTTCCTCTGGGTGCTCCAGCCTCCTCCCACGCTCGTGTGCGTTTCGTCTGGGTGCTCCAGCGTTGTCCCACGCACGTGTGCGTTTCCTCTGGGTGCTCTATCCTCCTCCCACTTCGTGTTCATTTCCTCTGGGTGCTCCAGCCTCCTCCTACGCTAGTGTGTGTTTCCTCTCGGTGCTCCGGCGTTGTCCCACGCTCGTGTGTGTTTCTTCTGGGTGCTCCAGCCTCCTCCCACGCTCATGTGTTTCCTCGGGGTGCTCCAGCGTTCTCCCACGCTCGTGTGTGTGTCCTCTAGGTGCTCCAGCATTCTCCCACGCTCGCGTGTGTTTCCTCTGTGTGCTCCAGCGTTCTCCCACGCTCGTGTGTGTTTCCTCTGGGTGCTCCAGATTCCTCCCACGCTAGTGAGTGTTTCCTCTGGATGCTCCAGATTCATCCGACGCTTGTGTGCGTTTCCTCTGGGTATCCAGCCTCCTCCCACGCTCGTGTGCGTTTCCTCTGGGTGCTCCAGCCTCCTCCCACGCTCGTGTGCGTTTCCTCTGGGTGCTCCAGCCTCCTCCCACGCTCGTGTGTGTTTCCTCTGGGTGCTCCATCCTCCTCCCACGCGAGTGTGTATTTCCTCTGGGTGCTCCAGCCTCCTCCCATGGTCGTGTGTGTTTCCTCTGGGTGCTCCATATTCCTCCCACGCTCGTGTGCGTTTCCTCTGGGTGCTCTAGCCTCCTCCCACGCTCGTGTGCATTTCCTCTGGCTTCTCCAGCCTCCTCTCACACTCGTGTGCTTTTCCTCTGGGTGCTCCATCCTCGTCCCACTCTCAAGTGCGTTTCCTCTGGGTGCTCCAGCGTTCCCCACGCTCATGTGTGTTTCCTCTGGATGCTCCAGATTTATCCCACGCTTGTGTGCGTTTCATCTGGGTGCTCCAGCCTCCTCCCACGCTCGTGTGCGTTTCCTCTGGGTGCTCCAGCCTCCTTCCACGCTCATGTGTGTTTGCTCTGGATGCTCCAGCCTCCTCCCGCGCTCGTGTGTGTCTCCTCTGGGTGCTCCAGCCTCCTCCCACGCTCATGTGTGTTTCCTCGGGGTGCTCCAGCCTCCTCCCACGCTCGTGTGTGTTTCCTCTGGGTGCTCCAGCCTCCTCCCACCCTCGTGTGTGTTTCCTCTGAGTGCTCCAGCCTCCTCCCACGCGAGTGTGTATTTCCTCTGAGCGCTCCAGCCTCCTCCCATGGTCGTGTGTATTTCCTGTGGGTGCTCCAGATTCCTCCCACGCTCGTGTGCTTTTCCTCTGGGTGCTCCATCCTCGTCCCACGCTCGTGTGCGATTCCTCTGTGTGCTCCAGCCTCCTCCCAGACTCGTATGCGTTTCCTCTGGGTGCTCCAGCCTCCTCCCACGCTCGTGTGTGTGTCCTCTAGGTGCTCCAGCATTCTCCCACGCTCGCGTGTGTTTCCTCTGTGTGCTCCAGCGTTCTCCCACGCTCGTGTGTGTTTCCTCTGGGTGCTCCAGATTCCTCCCACGCTAGTGAGTGTTTCCTCTGGGAGCTCCAGCCTCCTCCCACGCACGTGTGTGTTTCCTCTGGGGGCTCCAGCGTTCCCCACGCTCATGTGTGTTTCCTCTGGATGCTCCAGATTCATCCGACGCTTGTGTGCGTTTCCTCTGGGTATCCAGCCTCCTCCCACGCTCGTGTGCGTTTCCTCTGAGTGCTCCAGCCTCCTCCCACGCTCGTGTGCGTTTCCTCTGGGTGCTCCATCCTCGTCCCACTCTCAAGTGCGTTTCCTCTGTGTGCTCCAGAGTTCCCCACGCTCATGTGTGTTTCCTCTGGATGCTCCAGATTCATCCCACGCTTGTGTGCGTTTCATCTGGGTGCTCCAGCCTCCTCCCACGCTCGTGTGCGTTTCCTCTGGGTGCTCCAGCCTCCTCTCACGCTCATGTGTGTTTGCTCTGGATGCTCCAGCCTCCTCCTGCGCTCGTGTGTGTCTCCTCTGGGTGCTCCAGCCTCCTCCCACGCTCATGTGTGTTTCCTCGGGGTGCTCCAGCCTCCTCCCACGCTCGTGTGTGTTTCCTCTGGGTGCTCCAGCCTCCTCCCACCCTCGTGTGTGTTTCCTCTGAGTGCTCCAGCCTCCTCCCACGCGAGTGTGTATTTCCTCTGAGCGCTCCAGCCTCCTCCCATGGTCGTCTGTATTTCCTGTGGGTGCTCCAGATTCCTCCCACGCTTGTGTGCGTTTCATCTGGGTGCTCCAGCCTCCTCCCACGCTCGTGTGCGTTTCCTCTGAGTGCTCCAGCCTCCTCCCACGCTCATGTGTGTTTCCTCGGGGGTGCTCCAACGTTCTCCCACGCTCGTGTGTGTTTCCTCTGGGTGCTCAAGATTCCTCCCACGCTCGTGTGCGTTTCCTCTGGGTGCTCTAGCCTCCTCCCTCGCTCGTGTGCATTTCCTCTGGGTGCTCCAGCCAACTCCCACGCTCGTGTGCGATTCCTCTGTGTGCTCCAGCCTCCTCCCAGACTCGTATGCGTTTCCTCTGGGTGCTCCAGCCTCCTCCCACGCTCGTGTGTGTTTTCTTGGGGTGCTCCAACAGTTCTCCCACGCTCGTGTGTGTTTCCTCTGGGTGCTCCAGCCTCCTCCCACGGTCGTGTGCATTTCCTCCGGGTGCTCCAGCCTCCTCCCACGGTCGTGTGCATTTCCTCTGGGTGCTAGAGCCTCCTCCTACGCTAGTGTGTGTTTCCTCTGGGTGCTCCAGCGTTCTCCCACGCTCGTGTGTGTTTCCTCTGGGTGCTCCAGCCTCCTCCCACGCTCGTGTGTGTTTCCTCTGGATGCTCCAGATTCCTCCCACGCTAGTGAGTGTTTCCTCTGGGTGCTCCAGCCTCCTCCCACGCTCGTGTGCGTTTCCTCCGGGTGCTCCAGCCTCCTCCCACACTCGTGTGCGTTGCCTCTGGGTGCTCTAGCCTCCTCCCACGCTCGTGTGTGTTTCCTTTGGTTGCTCCAGCCTCCTCTCACGCTCGTGTGCTTTTCCTCTGGGTGCTCCATCCTCGTCCCACTGTCATGTGCGTTTCCTCTGGGTGCTCCAGCGTTCCCCACACTCATGTGCGTTTCCTCTGGATGCTCCAGATTCATCCCACGCTTGTGTGCGATTCTTCTGGGTGCTCCAGCCTCCTCCAACACTCGTATGCGTTTCCTCTGGGTACTCCAGCCTGCTCCCACGCTCGTGTGCGTTTCCTCTGAGTGCTCCAGCCTCCTCCCACGCTCGTGTGCGTTTCCTCTGGGTGCTCCAGCCTCCTCCCACACTCGTGTGCATTTCCTCTCGGTGCTCCAGCCTCCTCCCCCGCTCCTGTGCGTTTCCTCTGGGTGCTCCAGCCTCCTCCCACGCTCGTGTGTGTTTCCTTTGGGTGCTCCAGCCTCTTCCCACGGTCGTGTGCATTTCCTCCGGGTGCTCCAGCCTCCTCCCACGGTCATGTGCATTTCCTCTGGGTGCTCCAGCCTCCTCCTACGCTGGTCTGCGTTTCCTCTGGATGCTCCAGCGTTCTCCCACGCTCGTGTGTGTTTCCTCTGGGTGCTCCAGATTCCTCCACGCTAGTGAGTGTTTCCTCTGGGAGCTCCAGCCTCCTCCCACTCTCATGTGCGTTTCCTCTGGGTGCTCTAGATTCCTCCCACGCTCATGTGTGTTTCCTCTGGATGCTCCAGATTCATCCGACGCTTGTGTGCGTTTCCTCTGGGTATCCAGCCTCCTCCCACGCTCGTGTGCGTTTCCTTTGGGTGCTCCAGCCTCCTCCCACGCTCGTGTGTCTTTCCTCTGGGTGCTCCAGCCTCTTACCGCGCTCGTGTGTGTTTCCTCTGGGTGCTCCAGCGTTCTCCAACGCTAGTGAGTGTTTCCTCTGGGTGCTCTAGATTCCTCCCACGCACGTGTGTGTTTCCACTGGGTGCTCCAGCATTCCCCACGCTGATGTGTGTTTCCTCTGGATGCTCCAGATTCATCCGACGCTTGTGTGTGTTTCCTCTGTGTGCTCCAGCCTCCTCCCACGCACGTGTGTGTTTCCTCTGGGGGCTCCAGCGTTCTCCCACGTTCGTGTGTGTTTTCTCTGGGTGCTCCATCCTCGTCCCACTGTCATGTGCGTTTCCTCTGGATGCTCCAGATTCATCCCACGCTTGTGTGCGATTCCTCTGGGTGCTCCAGCCTCCTCCAACACAGGTATGCGTTTCTTCTGGGTGCTCCAGCCTCCTCCCAAGCTCGTGTGCGTTTCCTCTGGGTGCTCCAGCCTCCTCCCACGCTCGTGTGCGTTTCGTCTGGGTGCTCCAGCGTTGTCCCACGCACGTGTGCGTTTCCTCTGGGTGCTCTATCCTCCTCCCACTTCGTGTTCATTTCCTCTGGGTGCTCCAGCCTCCTCCTACGCTAGTGTGTGTTTCCTCTCGGTGCTCCGGCGTTGTCCCACGCTCGTGTGTGTTTCTTCTGGGTGCTCCAGCCTCCTCCCACGCTCATGTGTTTCCTCGGGGTGCTCCAGCGTTCTCCCACGCTCGTGTGTGTGTCCTCTAGGTGCTCCAGCATTCTCCCACGCTCGCGTGTGTTTCCTCTGTGTGCTCCAGCGTTCTCCCACGCTCGTGTGTGTTTCCTCTGGGTGCTCCAGATTCCTCCCACGCTAGTGAGTGTTTCCCCTGGGAGCTCCAGCCTCCTCCCACTCTCATGTGCGTTTCCTCTGGGTGCTCTAGATTCCTCCCGCGCACGTGTGTGTTTCCTCTGGGGGCTCCAGCGTTCCCCACGCTCATGTGTGTTTCCTCTGGATGCTCCAGATTCATCCGACGCTTGTGTGCGTTTCCTCTGGGTATCCAGCCTCCTCCCACGCTCGTGTGCGTTTCCTCTGGGTGCTCCAGCCTCCTCCCACGCTCGTGTGCGTTTCCTCTGGGTGCTCCAGCCTCCTCCCACGCTCGTGTGTGTTTCCTCTGGGTGCTCCATCCTCCTCCCACGCGAGTGTGTATTTCCTCTGGGTGCTCCAGCCTCCTCCCATGGTCGTGTGTGTTTCCTCTGGGTGCTCCATATTCCTCCCACGCTCGTGTGCGTTTCCTCTGGGTGCTCTAGCCTCCTCCCACGCTCGTGTGTATTTCCTCTGGCTTCTCCAGCCTCCTCTCACACTCGTGTGCTTTTCCTCTGGGTGCTCCATCCTCGTCCCACTCTCAAGTGCGTTTCCTCTGGGTGCTCCAGCGCTCCCCACGCTCATGTGTGTTTCCTCTGGATGCTCCAGATTTATCCCACGCTTGTGTGCGTTTTATCTGGGTGCTCCAGCCTCCTCCCACGCTCGTGTGCGTTTCCTCTGGGTGCTCCAGCCTCCTTCCACGCTCATGTGTGTTTGCTCTGGATGCTCCAGCCTCCTCCCGCGCTCGTGTGTGTCTCCTCTGGGTGCTCCAGCCTCCTCCCACGCTCATGTGTGTTTCCTCGGGGTGCTCCAGCCTCCTCCCACGCTCGTGTGTGTTTCCTCTGGGTGCTCCAGCCTCCTCCCACCCTCGTGTGTGTTTCCTCTGAGTGCTCCAGCCTCCTCCCACGCGAGTGTGTATTTCCTCTGAGCGCTCCAGCCTCCTCCCACTCTCATGTGCGTTTCCTCTGGGTGCTCTAGATTCCTCCCGCGCACGTGTGTGTTTCCTCTGGGGGCTCCAGCGTTCCCCACGCTCATGTGTGTTTCCTCTGGATGCTCCAGATTCATCCGACGCTTGTGTGCGTTTCCTCTGGGTATCCAGCCTCCTCCCACGCTCGTGTGCGTTTCCTCTGGGTGCTCCAGCCTCCTCCCACGCTCGTGTGCGTTTCCTCTGGGTGCTCCAGCCTCCTCCCACGCTCGTGTGTGTTTCCTCTGGGTGCTCCATCCTCCTCCCACGCGAGTGTGTATTTCCTCTGGGTGCTCCAGCCTCCTCCCATGGTCGTGTGTGTTTCCTCTGGGTGCTCCATATTCCTCCCACGCTCGTGTGCGTTTCCTCTGGGTGCTCTAGCCTCCTCCCACGCTCGTGTGTATTTCCTCTGGCTTCTCCAGCCTCCTCTCACACTCGTGTGCTTTTCCTCTGGGTGCTCCATCCTCGTCCCACTCTCAAGTGCGTTTCCTCTGGGTGCTCCAGCGCTCCCCACGCTCATGTGTGTTTCCTCTGGATGCTCCAGATTTATCCCACGCTTGTGTGCGTTTTATCTGGGTGCTCCAGCCTCCTCCCACGCTCGTGTGCGTTTCCTCTGGGTGCTCCAGCCTCCTTCCACGCTCATGTGTGTTTGCTCTGGATGCTCCAGCCTCCTCCCGCGCTCGTGTGTGTCTCCTCTGGGTGCTCCAGCCTCCTCCCACGCTCATGTGTGTTTCCTCGGGGTGCTCCAGCCTCCTCCCACGCTCGTGTGTGTTTCCTCTGGGTGCTCCAGCCTCCTCCCACCCTCGTGTGTGTTTCCTCTGAGTGCTCCAGCCTCCTCCCACGCGAGTGTGTATTTCCTCTGAGCGCTCCAGCCTCCTCCCATGGTCGTGTGTATTTCCTGTGGGTGCTCCAGATTCCTCCCACGCTCGTGTGCTTTTCCTCTGGGTGCTCCATCCTCGTCCCACGCTCGTGTGCGATTCCTCTGTGTGCTCCAGCCTCCTCCCAGACTCGTATGCGTTTCCTCTGGGTGCTCCAGCCTCCTCCCACGCTCGTGTGTGTTTCCTCTGGGTGTTCCAGTGTTCTCCCACGCTCGTGTGTGTTTCATCTGGGTGCTCCAGCGTTGTCCCACGCACGTGTGCGTTTCCTCTGGGTGCACCAGCCTCCTCCCACGCTCGTGTGCGTTTCCTCTGTGTGCTCCAGCCTCCTCCCACACTCGTGTGCATTTCCTCTGGGTGCTCCAGCCTCCTCCCACGCTCGTGTGCGTTTCCTCTGGGTGCTCCAGCCTCCTCCCCCGCTCCTGTGCGTTTCCTCTGGGTGCTCCAGCCTCCTCCCAAGCTCGTGTGTGTTTCCTTTGGGTGCTCCAGCCTCCTCCCACGGTCGTGTGCATTTCCTCCGGGTGCTCCAGCCTCCTCCCATGGTCGTGTGCATTTCCTCTGGGTGCTCCAGCCTCCTCCTACGCTACTGTGCATTTCCTCTGGGTGCTCCAGCCTCCTCCCACGCTCGTGTGTCTTTGCTCTGGGTGCTCCAGGCTCCTCCCACGCTCATGTGTTTCCTCGGGGTGCTCCAGCGTTCTCCCACGCTCGTGTGTCTTTCCGCTGGGTGCTCCAGCCTCCTCCCACGCTCGTGTGTGTTTTCTTGGGGTGCTCCAACGTTCACCCACGCTCGTGTGTGTTTCCTCGGGGTGCTCCAGCGTTCTCCCACGCTCGTGTGTGTGTCCTCTGGGTGCTCCAGCGTTCTCCCACGCTCGCGTGTGTTTCCTCTGTGTGCTCCAGCGTTCTCCCACGCTCGTGTGTGTTTCCTCTGGGTGCTCCAGATTCCTCCCACGCTAGTGAGTGTTTCCTCTGGGAGCTCCAGCCTCCTCCCACTCTCATGTGCGTTTCCTCTGGGTGCTCTAGATTCCTCCCACGCACGTGTGTGTTTCCTCTGGGGGCTCCAGCGTTCCCGACGCTCATGTGTGTTTCCTCTGGATGCTCCAGATTCATCCGACGCTTGTGTGTGTTTCCTCTGGGTATCCAGCCTCCTCCCACGCTCGTGTGTGTTTCCTCTGAGTGCTCCAGCCTCCTCCCATGGTCGTGTGTGTTTCCTCTGGGTGCTCCAGCCTCCTCCCACGCTCGTGTGCGTTTCCTCTGGGTGCTCCAGCCTCCTCCCGCGCTCGTGTGTGGCTCCTCTGGGTGCTCCAGGCTCCTCCCACGCTCATGTGTTTTCTCGGGGTGCTCCAGATTCCTCCCACGCTAGTGAGTGTTTCCTCTGGGAGCTCCAGCCTCCTCCCACTCTCATGTGCATTTCCTCTGGGTGCTCGAGATTCCTCTCACGCTCGTGTGCTTTTCCTCTGGGTGCTCCATCCTCGTCCCACTGTCATGTGCGTTTCCTCTGGGTGCTCCAGCGTTCCCCACACTCATGTGTGTTTCCTCTGGATGCTCCAGATTCATCCCACACTTGTGTGCGATTCCTCTGGGTGCTCCAGCCTCCTCCAACACTCGTATGCGTTTCCTCTGGGTACTCCAGCCTGCTCCCACGCTCGTGTGCGTTTCCTCTGAGTGCTCCAGCCTCCTCCCACGCTCGTGTGCGTTTCCTCTGGGTGCTCCAGCCTCCTCCCACACTCGTGTGCATTTCCTCTGGGTGCTCCAGCCTCCTCCCACGCTCGTGTGTCTTTCCTCTGGGTGCTCCAGCCTCTTACCGCGCTCGTGTGTGTTTCCTCTGGGTGCTCCAGCGTTCTCCCACGCTCGTGAGTGTTTCCTCTGGGAGCTCCAGCCTCCTCCCACTCTCATATGCGTTTCCTCTGGGTGCTCTAGATTCCTCCCACGCACGTGTGTGTTTCCACTGGGTGCTCCAGCATTCCCCACGCTCATGTGTGTTTCGTCTGGATGCTCCAGATTCATCCGACGCTTGTGTGTGTTTCCTCTGGGTGCTCCAGCCCCCGCCCACGCACGTGTGTGTTTCCTCTGGGGGCTCCAGCGTTCTCCCACGTTCGTGTGTGTTTCGTCTGGGTGCTCCAGCGTTCTCCCACGCCCCTGTGTGTATTTCCTCTCAGTTCTCCAGCCTCCTCCCATGGTCGTGTGCGTTTCCTCTGGGTGCTCTAGCCTCCTCCCACGCTCGTGTGCATTTCCTCTGGCTTCTCCAGCCTCCTCTCACACTCGTGTGCTTTTCCTCTGGGTGCTCCATCCTCGTCCCACTCTCAAGTGCGTTTCCTCTGGGTGCTCCAGCGTTCCCCACGCTCATGTGTGTTTCCTCTGGATGCTCCAGATTCATCCCACGCTTGTGTGCGTTTCATCTGGGTGCTCCAGCCTCCTCCCACGCTCGTGTGCGTTTCCTCTGGGTGCTCCAGCCTCCTCCCACGCTCATGTGTGTTTCCTCTGGATGCTCCAGATTCATCCGACGCTTGTGTGCGTTTCCTCTGGGTATCCAGCCTCCTCCCACGCTCGTGTGCGTTTACTCTGGGTGCTCCAGCCTCCTCCCACGCTCGTGTGTCTTTCCTCTGGGTGCTCCAGCCTCTTACCGCGCTCGTGTGTGTTTCCTCTGGGTGCTCCAGCGTTCTCCCACGCTAGTGAGTGTTTCCTCTGGGAGCTCCAGCCTCCTCCCACTCTCATGTGCGTTTCCTCTGGGTGCTCCAGCGTTCTCCCACGCTAGTGAGTGTTTCCTCTGGGAGCTCCAGCCTCCTCCCACTCTCATGTGCACTTCCTCTGGGTGCTCGAGATTCCTCTCACGCTCGTGTGTCTTTCCTCTGGGTACTCCAGTCTGCTCCCACACTCGTGTTTGTTTCCTCTGGGTTCTCCAGCCTCCTCTCACGCTCGTGTGCTTTTCCTCTGGGTGCTCCATCCTCGTCCCACTGTCATGTGCGTTTCCTCTGGGGGCTCCAGCGTTCCCCACACTCATGTGTGTTTCCTCTGGATGCTCCAGATTCATCCCACGCTTGTGTGCGATTCCTCTGGGTGCTCCAGCCTCCTCGAACACTCGTATGCGTTTCCTCTGGGTACTCCAGCCTGCTCCCACGCTCGTGTGCGTTTCCTCTGAGTGCTCCAGCCTCCTCCCACGCTCGTGTGCGTTTCCTCTGGGTGCTCCAGCCTCCTCCCACACTCGTGTGCATTTCCTCTGGGTGCTCCAGCCTCCTCCCACGCTCGTGTGCGTTTCCTCTCGGTGCTCCAGCCTCCTCCCCCGCTCCTGTGCGTTTCCTCTGGGTGCTCCAGCCTCCTCCCACGCTCGTGTGTGTTTCCTTTGGGTGCTCCAGCCTCTTCCCACGGTCGTGTGCATTTCCTCCGGGTGCTCCAGCCTCCTCCCACGGTCGTGTGCATTTCCTCTGGGTGCTCCAGCCTCCTCCTACGCTGGTGTGCGTTTCCTCTGGGTGCTCCAGCGTTCTCCCACGCTCGTGTGTGTTTCCTCTGGGTGCTCCAGATTCCTCCCACGCTAGTGAGTGTTTCCTCTGGGAGCTCCAGCCTCCTCACACTCTCATGTGCGTTTCCTCTGGGTGCTCCAGATTCCTCCCACGCACGTGTGTGTTTCCTCTGGGTGCTTCAGCGTTCCCCACGCTCATGTGTGTTTCCTCTGGATGCTCCAGATTCATCCGACGCTTGTGTGCGTTTCCTCTGGGTATCCAGCCTCCTCCCACGCTCGTGTGCGTTTACTCTGGGTGCTCCAGCCTCCTCCCACGCTCGTGTGTCTTTCCTCTGGGTGCTCCAGCCTCTTACCGCGCTCGTGTGTGTTTCCTCTGGGTGCTCCAGCGTTCTCCAACGCTAGTGAGTGTTTCCTCTGGGAGCTCCAGCCTCCTCCCACTCTCATGTGCGTTTCCTCTGGGTGCTCCAGCGTTCTCCCACGCTAGTGAGTGTTTCCTCTGGGAGCTCCAGCCTCCTCCCACTCTCATGTGCGTTTCCTCTGGGTGCTCTAGATTCCTCCCACGCACGTGTGTGTTTCCACTGGGTGCTCCAGCATTCCCCACGCTCATGTGTGTTTCCTCTGGATGCTCCAGATTCATCCGACGCTTGTGTGTGTTTCCTCTGGGTGCTCCAGCCTCCTCCCACGCACGTGTGTGTTTCCTCTGGGGGCTCCAGCGTTCTCCCACGTTCGTGTGTGTTTCCTCTGGGTGCTCCAGCGTTCTCCCACGCTCCTGTGTGTATTTCCTCTGAGTGCTCCAGCCTCCTCCCATGGTCGTGTGTGTTTCCACTGGATGCTCCAGCCTCCTCCCACGCTTGTGTTTGTTTCCTCTGCGTTCTCCAGCGTTCTCCTACGCTAGTGTTTGTTTGCTCTGTGTGCTCCAGCCTCCTCCCACGGTCGTGTGCATTTCCTCCGGGTGCTCCAGCCTCCTCCCACGGTCGTGTGCATTTCCTCTGGGTGCTAGAGCCTCCTCCTACGCTAGTGTGTGTTTCCTCTGGGTGCTCCAGCGTTCTCCCACGCTCGTGTGTGTTTCCTCTGGGTGCTCCAGCCTCCTCCCACGCTCGTGTGTGTTTCCTCTGGATGCTCCAGATTCCTCCCACGCTAGTGAGTGTTTCCTCTGGGAGCTCCAGCCTCCTCCCACTCTCATGTGCGTTTCCTCTGGGTGCTCTAGATTCCCTCCACGCACGTGTGTGTTTCCACTGGGTGCTCCAGCATTCCCCACGCTCATGTGTGTTTCCTCTGGATGCTCCAGATTCATCCGACGCTTGTGTGTGTTTCCTCTGGGTGCTCCAGCCTCCTCCCACGCACGTGTGCTTTTCCTCTGTGTGCTCCAGCCTCCTCCCACACTCGTGTGCATTTCCTCTGGGTGCTCCAGCCTCCTCCCACGCTCGTGTGCGTTTCCTCTGGGTGGTCCAGCCTCCTCCCCCGCTCCTGTGCGTTTCCTCTGGGTGCTCCAGCCTCCTCCCAAGCTCGTGTGTGTTTCCTTTGGGTGCTCCAGCCTCCTCCCACGGTCGTGTGCATTTCCTCCGGGTGCTCCAGCCTCCTCCCATGGTCGTGTGCATTTCCTCTGGGTGCTCCAGCCTCCTCCTACGCTAGTGTGCATTTCCTCTGGGTGCTCCAGCCTCCTCCCACGCTCGTGTGTCTTTCCTCTGGGTGCTCCAGGCTCCTCCCACGCTCATGTGTTTCCTCGGGGTGCTCCAGCGTTCTCCCACGCTCGTGTGTCTTTCCACTGGGTGCTCCATGCTCCTCCCACGCTCATGTGTTTTCTTGGGGTGCTCCAGATTCCTCCCACGCTAGTGAGTGTTTCCTCTGTGAGCTCCAGCCTCCTCCCACTCTCATGTGCATTTTCTCTGGGTGCTCGAGATTCCTCTCACGCTCGTGTGTGTTTCCTCTGGGTACTCCAGTCTGCTCCCACACTCGTGTTTGTTTCCTCTGGGTTCTCCAGCCTCCTCTCACGCTCGTGTGCATTTCGTCTGGGTGCTCCATCCTCGTCCCACTGTCATGTGCGTTTCCTCTGGGTGCTCCAGCGTTCCCCACGCTCATGTGTGTTTCCTATGGATGCTCCAGATTCATCCCACGCTTGTGTGTGATTCCTCTGGGTGCTCCAGATTCCTCCAAAACTCGTATGCGTTTCCTCTGGGTGCTCCAGCCTCCTCCTACGCTAGTGTGCATTTCCTCTGGGTGCTCCAGCCTCCTCCCACGCTCGTGTGCGTTTCCTCTGGGTGCTCCAGCCTCCATCCACACTCATGTATGTTTCCTCTGGGTGCTCCAGCGTTCTCCCACGCTCGTGTGTGTTTCGTCTGGGTGCTCCAGCGTTGTCACACGCACGTGTGCGTTTCCTCTGGGTGCTCCACCCTCCTCCCACACTCGTGTGCATTTCCTCTGGGTGCTCCAGCCTCCTCCCACGCTCGTGTGCGTTTCCTCTGGGTAATCCAGCCTCCTCCCACGCTCATGTGTGTTTCCTTTGGGTGCTCCAGCCTCCTCCCACGGTCGTGTGCATTTCCTCCGGGTGCTCCAGCATCCTCCCACGGTCGTGTGCATTTCTTCTGGGTGCTCCAGCCTCCTCCCACGCTCATGTGTTTCCTCGGGGTGCTCCAGCGTTCTCCCACGCTCGTGTGTGTGTCCTCTGGGTGCTCCAGCGTTCTCCCACGCTCGCGTGTGTTTCCTCTGTGTGCTCCAGCGTTCTCCCACGCTCGTGTGTGTTTCCTCTGGGTGCTCCAGATTCCTCCCACGCTAGTGAGTGTTTCCTCTGGGAGCTGCAGCCTCCTCCCACTCTCATGTGCGTTTCCTCTGGGTGCTCTAGATTCCTCCCACGCACGTGTGTGTTTCCTCTGGGGGCTCCAGCGTTCCCGACGCTCATGTGTGTTTCCTCTGGATGCTCCAGATTCATCCGACGCTTGTGTGTGTTTCCTCTGGGTATCCAGCCTCCTCCCACGCTCGTGTGTGTTTCCTCTGAGTGCTCCAGCCTCCTCCCATGGTCGTGTGTGTTTCCTCTGGGTGCTCCAGCCTCCTCCCACGCTCGTGTGAGTTTCCTCTGGGTGCTCCAGCCTCCTCCCGCGCTCGTGTGTGGCTCCTCTGGGTGCTCCAGGCTCCTCCCACGCTCATGTGTTTTCTCGGGGTGCTCCAGATTCCTCCCACGCTAGTGAGTGTTTCCTCTGGGAGCTCCAGCCTCCTCCCACTCTCATGTGCATTTCCTCTGGGTGCTCGAGATTCCTCTCACGCTCGTGTGCTTTTCCTCTGGGTGCTCCATCCTCGTCCCACTGTCATGTGCGTTTCCTCTGGGTGCTCCAGCGTTCCCCACACTCATGTGTGTTTCCTCTGGATGCTCCAGATTCATCCCACACTTGTGTGCGATTCCTCTGGGTGCTCCAGCCTCCTCCAACACTCGTATGCGTTTCCTCTGGGTACTCCAGCCTGCTCCCACGCTCGTGTGCGTTTCCTCTGAGTGCTCCAGCCTCCTCCCACGCTCGTGTGCGTTTCCTCTGGGTGCTCCAGCCTCCTCCCACACTCGTGTGCATTTCCTCTGGGTGCTCCAGCCTCCTCCCACGCTCGTGTGTCTTTCCTCTGGGTGCTCCAGCCTCTTACCGCGCTCGTGTGTGTTTCCTCTGGGTGCTCCAGCGTTCTCCCACGCTCGTGAGTGTTTCCTCTGGGAGCTCCAGCCTCCTCCCACTCTCATATGCGTTTCCTCTGGGTGCTCTAGATTCCTCCCACGCACGTGTGTGTTTCCACTGGGTGCTCCAGCATTCCCCACGCTCATGTGTGTTTCGTCTGGATGCTCCAGATTCATCCGACGCTTGTGTGTGTTTCCTCTGGGTGCTCCAGCCCCCGCCCACGCACGTGTGTGTTTCCTCTGGGGGCTCCAGCGTTCTCCCACGTTCGTGTGTGTTTCGTCTGGGTGCTCCAGCGTTCTCCCACGCCCCTGTGTGTATTTCCTCTCAGTGCTCCAGCCTCCTCCCATGGTCGTGTGCGTTTCCTCTGGGTGCTCTAGCCTCCTCCCACGCTCGTGTGCATTTCCTCTGGCTTCTCCAGCCTCCTCTCACGCTCGTGTGCTTTTCCTCTGGGTGCTCCATCCTCGTCCCACTCTCATGTGCGTTTCCTCTGGGTGCTCCAGCGTTCCCCACGCTCATGTGTGTTTCCTCTGGATGCTCCAGATTCATCCCACGCTTGTGTGCGTTTCATCTGGGTGCTCCAGCCTCCACCCACGCTCGTGTGCGTTTCCTCTGGGTGCTCTAGCCTCCTCCCACGCTCGTGTGCATTTCGTCTGGCTTCTCCAGCCTCCTCTCACACTCGTGTGCTTTTCCTCTGGGTGCTCCATCCTCGTCCCACTCTCAAGTGCGTTTCCTCTGGGTGCTCCAGCGTTCCCCACGCTCATGTGTGTTTCCTCTGGATGCTCCAGATTCATCCCACGCTTGTGTGCGTTTCATCTGGGTGCTCCAGCCTCCTCCCACGCTCGTGTGCGTTTCCTCTGGGTGCTCCAGCCTCCTCCCACGCTCATGTGTGTTTGCTCTGGATGCTCCAGCCTCCTCCCGCGCTCGTGTGTGTCTCCTCTGGGTGCTCCAGCCTCCTCCCACGCTCATGTGTGTTTCCTCGGGGTGCTCCAGCCTCCTCCCACGCGAGTCTGTATTTCCTCTGAGCGCTCCAGCCTCCTCCATGGTCGTGTGTATTTCCTGTGGGTGCTCCAGATTCCTCCCACGCTCGTGTGCTTTTCCTCTGGGTGCTCCATCCTCGTCCCACTCTCATGTGCGTTTCCTCTGTGTGCTCCAGCGTTCCCCACGCTCATGTGTTTTTCCTCTGGATGCTCCAGATTCATCCCACGCTTGTGTGCGTTTCATCTGGGTGCTCCAGCCTCCTCCCACGCTCGTGTGCGTTTCCTCTGAGTGCTCCAGCCTCCTCCCACGCTCATGTGTGTTTCCTCGGGGGTGCTCCAACGTTCTCCCACGCTCGTGTGTGTTTCCTCTGGGTGCTCAAGATTCCTCCCACGCTCGTGTGCGTTTCCTCTGGGTGCTCTAGCCACCTCCCTCGCTCGTGTGCATTTCCTCTGGGTGCTCCAGCCAACTCCCACGCTCGTGTGCGATTCCTCTGTGTGCTCCAGCCTCCTCCCAGACTCGTATGCGTTTCCTGTGGGTGCTCCAGCCTCCTCCCACGCTCGTGTGTGTTTTCTTGGGGTGCTCCAACTTTCTCCCACGCTCGTGTGTGTTTCCTCTGGGTGCTCCAGCCTCCTCCCACGCTCGTGTGTGTTTCCTCTGGGTGTTCCAGTGTTCTCCCACGCTCGTGTGTGTTTCATCTGGGTGCTCCAGCGTTGTCCCACGCACGTGTGCGTTTCCTCTGGGTGCTCCAGCCTCCTCCCACGCTCGTGTGCGTTTCCTCTGTGTGCTCCAGCCTCCTCCCACACTCGTGTGCATTTCCTTTGAGTGCTCCAGCCTCCTCCCACGCTCGTGTGCGTTTCCTCTGGGTGCTCCAGCCTCCTCCCCCGCTCCTGTGCGTTTCCTCTGGGTGCTCCAGCCTCCTCCCAAGCTCGTGTGTGTTTCCTTTGGGTGCTCCAGCCTCCTCCCACGGTCGTGTGCATTTCCTCCGGGTGATCCAGCCTCCTCCCATGGTCGTGTGCATTTCCTCTGGGTGCTCCAGCCTCCTCCTACGCTAGTGTGCATTTCCTCTGGGTGCTCCAGCCTCCTCCCACGCTCGTGTGTCTTTCCTCTGGGTGCTCCAGGCTCCTCCCACGCTCATGTGTTTCCTCGGGGTGCACCAGCGTTCTCCCACGCTCGTGTGTCTTTCCGCTGGGTGCTCCATGCTCCTCCCACGCTCATGTGTTTTCTTGGGGTGCTCCAGATTCCTCCCACGCTAGTGAGTGTTTCCTCTGTGAGCTCCAGCCACCTCCCACTCTCATGTGCATTTTCTCTGGGTGCTCGAGATTCCTCTCACGCTCGTGTGTGTTTCCTCTGGGTACTCCAGTCTGCTCCCACACTCGTGTTTGTTTCCTCTGGGTTCTCCAGCCTCCTCTCAAGCTCGTGTGCTTTTCGTCTGGGTGCTCCATCCTCGTCCCACTGTCATGTGCGTTTCCTCTGGGTGCTCCAGCGTTCCCCACGCTCATGTGTGTTTCCTCTGGATGCTCCAGATTCATCCCACGCTTGTGTGTGATTCCTCTGGGTGCTCCAGCCTCCTCCAACACTCGTATGCGTTTCCTCTGGGTGCTCCAGCCTCCTCCTACGCTAGTGTGCATTTCCTCTGGGTGCTCCAGCCTCCTCCCACGCTCGTGTGCGTTTCCTCTGGGTGCTCCAGCCTCCATCCACACTCATGTATGTTTCCTCTGGGTGCTCCAGCGTTCTCCCACGCTCGTGTGTGTTTCGTCTGGGTGCTCCAGCGTTGTCACACGCACGTGTGCGTTTCCTCTGGGTGCTCCACCCTCCTACCACACTCGTGTGCATTTCCTCTGGGTGCTCCAGCCTCCTCCCACGCTCGTGTGCGTTTCCTCTGGGTGCTCCAGCCTCCTCCCACGCTCATGTGTGTTTCCTTTGGGTGCTCCAGCCTCCTCCCACGGTCGTGTGCATTTCCTCCGGGTGCTCCAGCATCCTCCCACGGTCGTGTGCATTTCTTCTGGGTGCTCCAGCCTCCTCCCACGCTCATGTGTTTCCTCGGGGTGCTCCAGCGTTCTCCCACGCTCGTGTGTGTGTCCTCTGGGTGCTCCAGCGTTCTCCCACGCTCGCGTGTGTTTCCTCTGTGTGCTCCAGCGTTCTCCCACGCTCGTGTGTGTTTCCTCTGGGTGCTCCAGATTCCTCCCACGCTAGTGAGTGTTTCCTCTGGGAGCTCCAGCCTCCTCCCACTCTCATGTGCGTTTCCTCTGGGTGCTCTAGATTCCTCCCACGCACGTGTGTGTTTCCTCTGGGGGCTCCAGCGTTCCCCACGCTCATGTGTGTTTCCTCTGGATGCTCCAGATTCATCCGACGCTTGTGTGTGTTTCCTCTGGGTATCCAGCCTCCTCCCACGCTCGTGTGTGTTTCCTCTGAGTGCTCCAGCCTCCTCCCGCGCTCGTGTGTGTCTCCTCTGGGTGCTCCAGGCTCCTCCCACGCTCATGTGTTTTCTCGGGGTGCTCCAGATTACTCCCACGCTAGTGAGTGTTTCCTCTGGGAGCTCCAGCCTCCTCCCACTCTCATGTGCACTTCCTCTGGGTGCTCGAGATTCCTCTCACGCTCGTGTGTCTTTCCTCTGGGTACTCCAGTCTGCTCCCACACTCGTGTTTGTTTCCTCTGGGTTCTCCAGCCTCCTCTCACGCTCGTGTGCTTTTCCTCTGGGTGCTCCATCCTCGTCCCACTGTCATGTGCGTTTCCTCTGGGGGCTCCAGCGTTCCCCACACTCATGTGTGTTTCCTCTGGATGCTCCAGATTCATCCCACGCTTGTGTGCGATTCCTCTGGGTGCTCCAGCCTCCTCGAACACTCGTATGCGTTTCCTCTGGGTACTCCAGCCTGCTCCCACGCTCGTGTGCGTTTCCTCTGAGTGCTCCAGCCTCCTCCCACGCTCGTGTGCGTTTCCTCTGGGTGCTCCAGCCTCCTCCCACACTCGTGTGCATTTCCTCTGGGTGCTCCAGCCTCCTCCCACGCTCGTGTGCGTTTCCTCTCGGTGCTCCAGCCTCCTCCCCCGCTCCTGTGCGTTTCCTCTGGGTGCTCCAGCCTCCTCCCACGCTCGTGTGTGTTTCCTTTGGGTGCTCCAGCCTCTTCCCACGGTCGTGTGCATTTCCTCCGGGTGCTCCAGCCTCCTCCCACGGTCGTGTGCATTTCCTCTGGGTGCTCCAGCCTCCTCCTACGCTGGTGTGCGTTTCCTCTGGGTGCTCCAGCGTTCTCCCACGCTCGTGTGTGTTTCCTCTGGGTGCTCCAGATTCCTCCCACGCTAGTGAGTGTTTCCTCTGGGAGCTCCAGCCTCCTCACACTCTCATGTGCGTTTCCTCTGGGTGCTCCAGATTCCTCCCACGCACGTGTGTGTTTCCTCTGGGTGCTTCAGCGTTCCCCACGCTCATGTGTGTTTCCTCTGGATGCTCCAGATTCATCCGACGCTTGTGTGCGTTTCCTCTGGGTATCCAGCCTCCTCCCACGCTCGTGTGCGTTTACTCTGGGTGCTCCAGCCTCCTCCCACGCTCGTGTGTCTTTCCTCTGGGTGCTCCAGCCTCTTACCGCGCTCGTGTGTGTTTCCTCTGGGTGCTCCAGCGTTCTCCCACGCTAGTGAGTGTTTCCTCTGGGAGCTCCAGCCTCCTCCCACTCTCATGTGCGTTTCCTCTGGGTGCTCCAGCGTTCTCCCACGCTAGTGAGTGTTTCCTCTGGGAGCTCCAGCCTCCTCCCACTCTCATGTGCACTTCCTCTGGGTGCTCGAGATTCCTCTCACGCTCGTGTGTCTTTCCTCTGGGTACTCCAGTCTGCTCCCACACTCGTGTTTGTTTCCTCTGGGTTCTCCAGCCTCCTCTCACGCTCGTGTGCTTTTCCTCTGGGTGCTCCATCCTCGTCCCACTGTCATGTGCGTTTCCTCTGGGGGCTCCAGCGTTCCCCACACTCATGTGTGTTTCCTCTGGATGCTCCAGATTCATCCCACGCTTGTGTGCGATTCCTCTGGGTGCTCCAGCCTCCTCCAACACTCGTATGCGTTTCCTCTGGGTACTCCAGCCTGCTCCCACGCTCGTGTGCGTTTCCTCTGAGTGCTCCAGCCTCCTCCCACGCTCGTGTGCGTTTCCTCTGGGTGCTCCAGCCTCCTCCCACACTCGTGTGCATTTCCTCTGGGTGCTCCAGCCTCCTCCCACGCTCGTGTGCGTTTCCTCTCGGTGCTCCAGCCTCCTCCCCCGCTCCTGTGCGTTTCCTCTGGGTGCTCCAGCCTCCTCCCACGCTCGTGTGTGTTTCCTTTGGGTGCTCCAGCCTCTTCCCACGGTCGTGTGCATTTCCTCCGGGTGCTCCAGCCTCCTCCCACGGTCGTGTGCATTTCCTCTGGGTGCTCCAGCCTCCTCCTACGCTGGTGTGCGTTTCCTCTGGGTGCTCCAGCGTTCTCCCACGCTCGTGTGTGTTTCCTCTGGGTGCTCCAGATTCCTCCCACGCTAGTGAGTGTTTCCTCTGGGAGCTCCAGCCTCCTCACACTCTCATGTGCGTTTCCTCTGGGTGCTCCAGATTCCTCCCACGCACGTGTGTGTTTCCTCTGGGTGCTTCAGCGTTCCCCACGCTCATGTGTGTTTCCTCTGGATGCTCCAGATTCATCCGACGCTTGTGTGCGTTTCCTCTGGGTATCCAGCCTCCTCCCACGCTCGTGTGCGTTTACTCTGGGTGCTCCAGCCTCCTCCCACGCTCGTGTGTCTTTCCTCTGGGTGCTCCAGCCTCTTACCGCGCTCGTGTGTGTTTCCTCTGGGTGCTCCAGCGTTCTCCCACGCTAGTGAGTGTTTCCTCTGGGAGCTCCAGCCTCCTCCCACTCTCATGTGCGTTTCCTCTGGGTGCTCCAGCGTTCTCCCACGCTAGTGAGTGTTTCCTCTGGGAGCTCCAGCCTCCTCCCACTCTCATGTGCGTTTCCTCTGGGTGCTCTAGATTCCTCCCACGCACGTGTGTGTTTCCACTGGGTGCTCCAGCATTCCCCACGCTCATGTGTGTTTCCTCTGGATGCTCCAGATTCATCCGACGCTTGTGTGTGTTTCCTCTGGGTGCTCCAGCCTCCTCCCACGCACGTGTGTGTTTCCTCTGGGGGCTCCAGCGTTCTCCCACGTTCGTGTGTGTTTCCTCTGGGTGCTCCAGCGTTCTCCCACGCTCCTGTGTTTATTTCCTCTGAGTGCTCCAGCCTCCTCCCATGGTCGTGTGTGTTTCCTCTGGATGCTCCAGCCTCCTCCCACGCTTGTGTTTGTTTCCTCTGCGTTCTCCAGCGTTCTCCTACGCTAGTGTTTGTTTCCTCTGGGTGCTCCAGCCTCCTCCCACGGTCTTGTGCATTTCCTCCGGGTGCTCCAGCCTCCTCCCACGGTCGTGTGCATTTCCTCTGGGTGCTAGAGCCTCCTCCTACGCTAGTGTGTGTTTCCTCTGGGTGCTCCAGCGTTCTCCCACGCTCGTGTGTGTTTCCTCTGGGTGCTCCAGCCTCCTCCCACGCTCGTGTGTGTTTCCTCTGGATGCTCCAGATTCCTCCCACGCTAGTGAGTGTTTCCTCTGGGAGCTCCAGCCTCCTCCCACTCTCATGTGCGTTTCCTCTGGGTGCTCTAGATTCCCTCCACGCACGTGTGTGTTTCCACTGGGTGCTCCAGCATTCCCCACGCTCATGTGTGTTTCCTCTGGATGCTCCAGATTCATCCGACGCTTGTGTGTGTTTCCTCTGGGTGCTCCAGCCTCCTCCCACGCACGTGTGTGTTTCCTCTGGGGGCTCCAGCGTTCTCCCACGTTCGTGTGTGTTTCCTCTGGGTGCTCCAGCGTTCTCCCACGCTCCTGTGTGTATTTCCTCTGAGTGCTCCAGCCTGCTCCCATGGTCGTGTGTGTTTCCTCTGGATGCTCCAGCCTCCTCCCACGCTTGTGTTTGTTTCCTCTGCGTTCTCCAGCGTTCTCCTACGCTAGTGTTTGTTTCCTCTGGGTGCTCCAGCCTCCTCCCACGGTCGTGTGCATTTCCTCCGGGTGCTCCAGCCTCCTCCCACGGTCGTGTGCATTTCCTCTGGGTGCTAGAGCCTCCTCCTACGCTAGTGTGTGTTTCCTCTGGGTGCTCCAGCGTTCTCCCACGCTCGTGTGTGTTTCCTCTGGGTGCTCCAGCCTCCTCCCACGCTCGTGTGTGTTTCCTCTGGATGCTCCAGATTCCTCCCACGCTAGTGAGTGTTTCCTCTGGGTGCTCCAGCCTCCTCCCACGCTCGTGTGCGTTTCCTCTGTGTGCTCCAGCCTCCTCCCACACTCGTGTGCATTTCCTCTGGGTGCTCCAGCCTCCTCCCACGCTCGTGTGCGTTTCCTCTGGGTGGTCCAGCCTCCTCCCCCGCTCCTGTGCGTTTCCTCTGGGTGCTCCAGCCTCCTCCCAAGCTCGTGTGTGTTTCCTTTGGGTGCTCCAGCCTCCTCCCACGGTCGTGTGCATTTCCTCCGGGTGCTCCAGCCTCCTCCCATGGTCGTGTGCATTTCCTCTGGGTGCTCCAGCCTCCTCCTACGCTAGTGTGCATTTCCTCTGGGTGCTCCAGCCTCCTCCCACGCTCGTGTGTCTTTCCTCTGGGTGCTCCAGGCTCCTCCCACGCTCATGTGTTTCCTCGGGGTGCTCCAGCGTTCTCCCACGCTCGTGTGTCTTTCCACTGGGTGCTCCATGCTCCTCCCACGCTCATGTGTTTTCTTGGGATGCTCCAGATTCCTCCCACGCTAGTGAGTGTTTCCTCTGTGAGCTCCAGCCTCCTCCCACTCTCATGTGCATTTTCTCTGGGTGCTCGAGATTCCTCTCACGCTCGTGTGTGTTTCCTCTGGGTACTCCAGTCTGCTCCCACACTCGTGTTTGTTTCCTCTGGGTTCTCCAGCCTCCTCTCACGCTCGTGTGCTTTTCGTCTGGGTGCTCCATCCTCGTCCCACTGTCATGTGCGTTTCCTCTGGGTGCTCCAGCGTTCCCCACGCTCATGTGTGTTTCCTCTGGATGCTCCAGATTCATCCCACGCTTTTGTGTGATTCCTCTGGGTGCTCCAGCCTCCTCCAACACTCGTATGCGTTTCCTCTGGGTGCTCCAGCCTCCTCCTACGCTAGTGTGCATTTCCTCTGGGTGCTTCAGCCTCCTCCCACGCTCGTGTGCGTTTCCTCTGGGTGCTCCAGCCTCCATCCACACTCATGTATGTTTCCTCTGGGTGCTCCAGCGTTCTCCCACGCTCGTGTGTGTTTCGTCTGGGTGCTCCAGCGTTGTCACACGCACGTGTGCGTTTCCTCTGGGTGCTCCACCCTCCTCCCACACTCGTGTGCATTTCCTCTGGGTGCTCCAGCCTCCTCCCACGCTCGTGTGCGTTTACTCTGGGTGCTCCAGCCTCCTCCCACGCTCATGTGTGTTTCCTTTGGGTGCTCCAGCCTCCTCCCACGGTCGTGTGCATTTCCTCCGGGTGCTCCAGCCTCCTCCCACGGTCGTGTGCATTTCTTCTGGGTGCTCCAGCCTCCTCCCACGCTCATGTGTTTCCTCGGGGTGCTCCAGCGTTCTCCCACGCTCGTGTGTGTGTCCTCTGGGTGCTCCAGCGTTCTCCCACGCTCGCGTGTGTTTCCTCTGTGTGCTCCAGCGTTCTCCCACGCTCGTGTGTGTTTCCTCTGGGTGCTCCAGATTCCTCCCACGCTAGTGAGTGTTTCCTCTGGGAGCTGCAGCCTCCTCCCACTCTCATGTGCGTTTCCTCTGGGTGCTCTAGATTCCTCCCACGCACGTGTGTGTTTCCTCTGGGGGCTCCAGCGTTCCCCACGCTCATGTGTGTTTCCTCTGGAGGCTCCAGCCTCCTCCTATGGTCGTGTGTGTTTCCTCTGGGTGCTCAAGATTCCTCCCACGCTCGTGTGCGTTTCCTTTGGGTGCTCTAGCCTCCTCCCACGCTCGTGTGTGTTTTCTTGGGGTGCTCCAACGTTCTCCCACGCTCGTGTGTGTTTCCTCTGGGTGCTCCAGCCTCCTCCCACGCTCGTGTGCGTTTCCTCTGGGTGCTCGAGCCTCTTCCTATGCTCTTATGTGTTTCCTCTGGGTGCTCCAGCGTTCTCCCACGCTCGTGTGTGTTTCCTCTGGGTGCTCCAGCATTTTCCCACGCTCGTGCATGTTTCCTCTGGGTGCTCCAGCCTCCTCCCACGGTTGTGTCTGTTTCCTCTGGTTACTCCAGCTTTCTCCCAAGCTCGTGTGTGTTTCCTCTGGGTGCTCCAGCGTTCTCCCACGCTCCTGTGTGTTTCCTCTGTGTGCTCCAGTGTTCTCCCACGCTCGTGTGTGTTTCCTCTGGGTGCTCCAGCCTCCTCCCACGCTCGTGTGTATTTCCTCTGAGTGCTCCAGCCTCTTCCCATGGTCGTGTGTGTTTACCCTGGGTGCTCCAAATTCCTCCCACGCTTGTATGCGTTTCCTCTGGGTGCTCCAGCCTCCTCCCACGCTCGTGTGCATTTCCTCTGGCTTCTCCAGCCTCCTCTCACGCTCGTGTGCTTTTCCTCTGGGTACTCCATCCTCGTCCCACGCTCATGTGCGCTTCCTCTGGGTGCTCCAGCGTTCCCCACGCTCATGTATGTTTCCTCTGGATGCTCCAGATTCATCCCACGCTTGTGTGCGTTTCATCTGGGTGCTCCAGCCTCCTCTCACGCTCGTGTGTGTTTCCTCTGGGTGCTTCAGCCTCCTCCCACGCTCGTGTGTGTTTCCTCTGGGTGCTCCAGCCTCCTCCCACGCTCGTGTATGTTTCTTCTGGGTGCTCCAGCGTTCTCCCACGCTCCTGTGTGTATCCTCTGTGTGCTCCAGCGTTCTCCCACGGTCGTCTGCATTTCCTCCGGGTGCTCCAGCCTCCTCCCACGGTCGTGTGCATTTCTTCTGGGTGCTCCAGCCTCCTCCCACGCTCATGTGTTTCCTCGGGCTGCTCCAGCGTTCTCCCACGCTCGTGTGTGTGTCCTCTGGGTGCTCCAGCGTTCCCCACGCTCATGTGTGTTTCCTCGGGGTGCTCCAACGTTCTCCCACGCTCGTGTGTGTTTCCTCTGGGTGATCCAGATTCCTCCCACGCTAGTGAGTGTTTCCTCTGGGAGCTCCAGCCTCCTCCCACTCTCATGTGCATATCCTCTGGGTGCTCGAGATTCCTCTCACGCTCGTGTGTGTTTCCTCTGGGTACTCCAGTCTGCTCCCACACTCGTGTTTGTGTCCTCTGGGTTCTCCAGCCTCCTCTCACGCTCGTGTGCTTTTCCTCTGGGTGCTCCACCCTCGTCCCACTGTCATGTGCGTTTCCTCTGGGTGCTCCAGCGTTCCCCACACTCATGTGTGTTTCCTCTGGATGCTCCAGATTCATCCCACGCTTGTGTGCGATTCCTCTGGGTACTCCAGCCTCCTCCAACACTCGTATGCGTTTCCTCTGGGTACTCCAGCCTGCTCCCACGCTCGTCTGCGTTTCCTCTGAGTGCTCCAGCCTCCTCCCACGCTCGTGTGCGTTTCCTCTGGGTGCTCCAGCCTCCTCCCACGCTCATGTGCATTTCCTCTGGGTGCTCCAGCCTCCTCCCACGCTCGTGTGCGTTTCCTCTCGGTGCTCCAGCCTCCTCCCCCGCTCCTGTGCGGTTTCCTCTGGGTGCTCCAGCCTCCTCCCACGCTCGTGTGTGTTTCCTTTGGGTGCTCCAGCCTCTTCCCACGGTCGTGTACATTTCCTCCGGGTGCTCCAGCCTCCTCCCACGGTCGTGTGCATTTCCTCTGGGTGCTCCAGCCTCCTCCTACGCTGGTGTGCGTTTCCTCTGGGTGCTCCAGCGTTCTCCCACGCTCGTGTGTGTTTCCTCTGGGTGCTCCAGATTCCTCCCACGCTAGTGAGTGTTTCCTCTGGGAGCTCCAGCCTCCTCCCACTCTCATGTGCGTTTCGTCTGGGTGCTCTAGATTCCTCCCACGCACGTGTGTGTTTCCTCTGGGTGCTTCAGCGTTCCCCACGCTCATGTGTGTTTCCTCTGGATGCTCCAGATTCATCCGACGCTTGTGTGCGTTTCGTCTGGGTATCCAGCCTCCTCCCACGCTCGTGTGCGTTTCCTCTGGGTGCTCCAGCCCCCTCCCACGCTCGTGTGTCTTTCCTCTGGGTGCTCCAGCCTCTTACCGCGCTCGTGTGTGTTTCCTCTGGGTGCTCCAGCGTTCTCCCACGCTAGTGAGTGTTTCCTCTGGGAGCTCCAGCCTCCTCCCACTCTCATGTGCGTTTCCTCTGGGTGCTCTAGATTCCTCCCACGCACGTGTGTGTTTCCACTGGGTGCTCCAGCATTCCCCACGCTCATGTGTGTTTCTCTGGATGCTCCAGATTCATCCGACGCTTGTGTGTGTTTCCTCTGTGTGCTCCAGCCTCCTCCCACGCACGTGTGTGTTTCCTCTGGGGGCTCCAGCGTTCTCCCACGTTCGTGTGTGTTTCCTCTGGGTGCTCCATCCTCGTCCCACTGTCATGTGCGTTTCCTCTGGGTGCTCCAGAGTTCCCCACGCTCATGTGTGTTTCCTCTGGATGCTCCAGATTCATCCCACGTTTGTGTGCGTTTCGTCCGGGTGCTCCAGCGTTGTCCCACGCACGTGTGCGTTTCCTCTGGGTGCTCCATCCTCCTCCCACTTCGTGTTCATTTCCTCTGGGTGCTCCAGCCTCCTCCTACGCTAGTGTGTGTTTCCTCTCGGTGCTCCAGCGTTGTCCCACGCTCGTGTGTGTTTCTTCTGGGTGCTCCAGCCTCCTCCCACGCTCATGTGTTTCCTCGGGGTGCTCCAGCGTTCTCCCACGCTCGTGTGTGTGTCCTCTAGGTGCTCCAGCATTCTCCCACGCTCGCGTGTGTTTCCTCTGTGTGCTCCAGCGTTCTCCCACGCTCGTGTGTGTTTCCTCTGGGTGTTCCAGATTCCTCCCACGCTAGTGAGTGTTTCCTCTGGGAGCTCCAGCCTCCTCCCACGCACGTGTGTGTTTCCTCTGGGGGCTCCAGCGTTCCCCACGCTCATGTGTGTTTCCTCTGGATGCTCCAGATTCATCCGACGCTTGTGTGCGTTTCCTCTGGGTATCCAGCCTCCTCCCAACCTCGTGTGCGTTTCCTCTGAGTGCTCCAGCCTCCTCCCACGCTCGTGTGCGTTTCCTCTGGGTGCTCCAGCCTCCTATCACGCTCGTGTGTGTTTCTTCTGGGTGCTCCATCCTCCTCCCACGCGAGTGTGTATTTCCTCTGGGTGCTCCAGCCTCCTCCCATGGTCGTGTGTGTTTCCTCTGGGTGCTCCATATTCCTCCCACGCTCGTGTGCGTTTCCTCTGGGTGCTCTAGCCTCCTCCCACGCTCGTGTGCATTTCCTCTGGCTTCTCCAGCCTCCTCTCACACTCGTGTGCTTTTCCTCTGGGTGCTCCATCCTCGTCCCACTCTCAAGTGCGTTTCCTCTGGGTGCTCCAGCGTTCCCCACGCTCATGTGTGTTTCCTCTGGATGCTCCAGATTCATCCCACGCTTGTGTGCGTTTCATCTGGGTGCTCCAGCCTCCTCCCACGCTCGTGTGCGTTTCCTCTGGGTGCTCCAGCCTCCTCCCACGCTCATGTGTGTTTGCTCTGGGCGCTCCAGCCTCCTCCCATGGTCGTCTGTATTTCCTGTGGGTGCTCCAGATTCCTCCCACGCTTGTGTGCGTTTCATCTGGGTGCTCCAGCCTCCTCCCACGCTCGTGTGCGTTTCCTCTGAGTGCTCCAGCCTCCTCCCACGCTCATGTGTGTTTCCTCGGGGGTGCTCCAACGTTCTCCCACGCTCGTGTGTGTTTCCTCTGGGTGCTCAAGATTCCTCCCACGCTCGTGTGCGTTTCCTCTGGGTGCTCTAGCCTCCTCCCTCGCTCGTGTGCATTTCCTCTGGGTGCTCCAGCCAACTCCCACGCTCGTGTGCGATTCCTCTGTGTGCTCCAGCCTCCTCCCAGACTCGTATGCGTTTCCTCTGGGTGCTCCAGCCTCCTCCCACGCTCGTGTGTGTTTTCTTGGGGTGCTCCAACAGTTCTCCCACGCTCGTTTGTGTTTCCTCTGGGTGCTCCAGCCTCCTCCCACGGTCGTGTGCATTTCCTCCGGGTGCTCCAGCCTCCTCCCACGGTCGTCTGCATTTCCTCTGGGTGCTAGAGCCTCCTCCTACGCTAGTGTGTGTTTCCTCTGGGTGCTCCAGCGTTCTCCCACGCTCGTGTGTGTTTCCTCTGGGTGCTCCAGCCTCCTCCCACGCTCGTGTGTGTTTCCTCTGGATGCTCCAGATTCCTCCCACGCTCGTGTGCGTTTCCTCCGGGTGCTCCAGCCTCCTCCCACACTCGTGTGCGTTGCCTCTGGGTGCTCTAGCCTCCTCCCCCGCTCGTGTGTGTTTCCTCTGGTTGCTCCAGCCTCCTCTCACGCTCGTGTGCTTTTCCTCTGGGTGCTCCATCCTCGTCCCACTGTCATGTGCGTTTCCTCTGGGTGCTCCAGCGTTCCCCACACTCATGTGTGTTTCCTCTGGATGCTCCAGATTCATCCCACGCTTGTGTGCGATTCCTCTGGGTGCTCCAGCCTCCTCCAACACTCGTATGCGTTTCCTCTGGGTACTCCAGCCTGCTCCCACGCTCGTGTGCGTTTCCTCTGAGTGCTCCAGCCTCCTCCCACGCTCGTGTGCGTTTCCTCTGGGTGCTCCAGCCTCCTCCCACACTCGTGTGCATTTCCTCTGGGTGCTCCAGCCTCCTCCCACGCTCGTGTGCGTTTCCTCTCGGTGCTCCAGCCTCCTCCCCCGCTCCTGTGCGTTTCCTCTGGGTGCTCCAGCCTCCTCCCACGCTCGTGTGTGTTTCCTTTGGGTGCTCCAGCCTCTTCCCACGGTCGTGTGCATTTCCTCCGGGTGCTCCAGCCTCCTCCCACGGTCATGTGCATTTCCTCTGGGTGCTCCAGCCTCCTCCTACGCTGGTCAGCGTTTCCTCTGGGTGCTCCAGCGTTCTCCCACGCTCGTGTGTGTTTCCTCTGGGTGCTCCAGATGCCTCCACGCTAGTGAGTGTTTCCTCTGGGAGCTCCAGCCTCCTCCCACTCTCATGTGCGTTTCCTCTGGGTGCTCTAGATTCCTCCCACGCACGTGTGTGTTTCTTCTGGGTGCTCCAGATTCATCCGACGCTTGTGTGCGTTTCCTCTGGGTATCCAGCCTCCTCCCACGCTCGTGTGCGTTTCCTTTGGGTGCTGCAGCCTCCTCCCACGCTCGTGTGTCTTTCCTCTGGGTGCTCCAGCCTCTTACCGCGCTCGTGTGTGTTTCCTCTGGGTGCTCCAGCGTTCTCCAACGCTCGTGAGTGTTTCCTCTGGGAGCTCCAGCCTCCTCCCACTCTCATGTGCGTTTCCTCTGGGTGCTCTAGATTCCTCCCACGCACGTGTGTGTTTCCACTGGGTGCTCCAGCATTCCCCACGCTCATGTGTGTTTCTCTGGATGCTCCAGATTCATCCGACGCTTGTGTGTGTTTCCTCTGTGTGCTCCAGCCTCCTCCCCCGCTCGTGTGTGTTTCCTCTGGGTGCTTCAGCCTCCTCCCACGCTCGTGTGTGTTTCCTCTGGATGCTCCAGATTCATCCCACGCTTGTGTGCGTTTCATCTGGGTGCTCCAGCCTCCTCCCACGCTCGTGTGCGTTTCCTCTGGGTGCTCCAGCCTCCTCCCACGCTCATGTGTGTTTGCTCTGGGCGCTCCAGCCTCCTCCCATGGTCGTCTGTATTTCCTGTGGGTGCTCCAGATTCCTCCCACGCTTGTGTGCGTTTCATCTGGGTGCTCCAGCCTCCTCCCACGCTCGTGTGCGTTTCCTCTGAGTGCTCCAGCCTCCTCCCACGCTCATGTGTGTTTCCTCGGGGGTGCTCCAACGTTCTCCCACGCTCGTGTGTGTTTCCTCTGGGTGCTCAAGATTCCTCCCACGCTCGTGTGCGTTTCCTCTGGGTGCTCTAGCCTCCTCCCTCGCTCGTGTGCATTTCCTCTGGGTGCTCCAGCCAACTCCCACGCTCGTGTGCGATTCCTCTGTGTGCTCCAGCCTCCTCCCAGACTCGTATGCGTTTCCTCTGGGTGCTCCAGCCTCCTCCCACGCTCGTGTGTGTTTTCTTGGGGTGCTCCAACAGTTCTCCCACGCTCGTTTGTGTTTCCTCTGGATGCTCCAGATTCCTCCCACGCTCGTGTGCGTTTCCTCCGGGTGCTCCAGCCTCCTCCCACACTCGTGTGCGTTGCCTCTGGGTGCTCTAGCCTCCTCCCACGCTCGTGTGTGTTTCCTTTGGTTGCTCCAGCCTCCTCTCACGCTCGTGTGCTTTTCCTCTGGGTGCTCCATCCTCGTCCCACTGTCATGTGCGTTTCCTCTGGGTGCTCCAGCGTTCCCCACACTCATGTGTGTTTCCTCTGGATGCTCCAGATTCATCCCACGCTTGTGTGCGATTCCTCTGGGTGCTCCAGCCTCCTCCCCCGCTCCTGTGCGTTTCCTCTGGGTGCTCCAGCCTCCTCCCACGCTCGTGTGTGTTTCCTTTGGGTGCTCCAGCCTCTTCCCACGGTCGTGTGCATTTCCTCCGGGTGCTCCAGCCTCCTCCCACGGTCATGTGCATTTCCTCTGGGTGCTCCAGCCTCCTCCTACGCTGGTCAGCGTTTCCTCTGGGTGCTCCAGCGTTCTCCCACGCTCGTGTGTGTTTCCTCTGGGTGCTCCAGATGCCTCCACGCTAGTGAGTGTTTCCTCTGGGAGCTCCAGCCTCCTCCCACTCTCATGTGCGTTTCCTCTGGGTGCTCTAGATTCCTCCCACGCACGTGTGTGTTTCTTCTGGGTGCTCCAGATTTATCCGACGCTTGTGTGCGTTTCCTCTGGGTATCCAGCCTCCTCCCACGCTCGTGTGCGTTTCCTTTGGGTGCTGCAGCCTCCTCCCACGCTCGTGTGTCTTTCCTCTGGGTGCTCCAGCCTCTTACCGCGCTCGTGTGTGTTTCCTCTGGGTGCTCCAGCGTTCTCCAACGCTCGTGAGTGTTTCCTCTGGGAGCTCCAGCCTCCTCCCACTCTCATGTGCGTTTCCTCTGGGTGCTCTAGATTCCTCCCACGCACGTGTGTGTTTCCACTGGGTGCTCCAGCATTCCCCACGCTCATGTGTGTTTCTCTGGATGCTCCAGATTCATCCGACGCTTGTGTGTGTTTCCTCTGTGTGCTCCAGCCTCCTCCCCCGCTCGTGTGTGTTTCCTCTGGGTGCTTCAGCCTCCTCCCACGCTCGTGTGTGTTTCCTCTGGGTGCTCCAGCCTCCTCCCACGCTCGTGTATGTTTCTTCTGGGTGCTCCAGCGTTCTCCCACGCTCCTGTGTGTATCCTCTGTGTGCTCCAGCGTTCTCCCACGGTCGTGTGCATTTCCTCCGGGAGCTCCAGCCTCCTCCCACGGTCGTGTGCATTTCTTCTGGGTGCTCCAGCCTCCTCCCACGCTCATGTGTTTCCTCGGGGTGCTCCAGCGTTCTCCCACGCTCGTGTGTGTGTCCTCTGGGTGCTCCAGCGTTCCCCACGCTCATGTGTGTTTCCTCGGGGTGCTCCAACGTTCTCCCACGCTCGTGTGTGTTTCCTCTGGGTGCTCCAGATTCCTCCCACGCTAGTGAGTGTTTCCTCTGGGAGCTCCAGCCTCCTCCCACTCTCATGTGGATTTCCTCTGGGTGCTCGAGATTCCTCTCACGCTCGTGTGTGTTTCCTCTGGGTACTCCAGTCTGCTCCCACACTCGTGTTTGTTTCCTCTGGGTTCTCCAGCCTCCTCTCACGCTCGTGTGCTTTTCCTCTGGGTGCTCCACCCTCGTCCCACTGTCATGTGCGTTTCCTCTGGGTGCTCCAGCGTTCCCCACACTCATGTGTGTTTCCTCTGGATGCTCCAGATTCATCCCACGCTTGTGTGCGATTCCTCTGGGTGCTCCAGCCTCCTCCAACACTCGTATGCGTTTCCTCTGGGTACTCCAGCCTGCTCCCACGCTCGTGTGCGTTTCCTCTAAGTGCTCCAGCCTCCTCCCACGCTCGTGTGCGTTTCCTCTGGGTGCTCCAGCCTCCTCCCACGCTCGTGTGCATTTCCTCTGGGTGCTCCAGCCTCCTCCCACGCTCGTGTGCGTTTCCTCTCGGTGCTCCAGCCTCCTCCCCCGCTCCTGTGCGGTTTCCTCTGGGTGCTCCAGCCTCCTCCCACGCTCGTGTGTGTTTCCTTTGGGTGCTCCAGCCTCTTCCCACGGTCGTGTGCATTTCCTCCGGGTGCTCCAGCCTCCTCCCACGGTCGTGTGCATTTCCTCTGGGTGCTCCAGCCTCCTCCTACGCTGGTGTGCGTTTCCTCTGGGTGCTCCAGCGTTCTCCCACGCTCGTGTGTGTTTCCTCTGGGTGCTCCAGATTCCTCCCACGCTAGTGAGTGTTTCCTCTGGGAGCTCCAGGTTCCTCCCACTCTCATGTGCGTTTCGTCTGGGTGCTCTAGATTCCTCCCACGCACGTGTGTGTTTCCTCTGGGTGCTTCAGCGTTCCCCACGCTCATGTGTGTTTCCTCTGGATGCTCCAGATTCATCCGACGCTTTTGTGCGTTTCCTCTGGGTATCCAGCCTCCTCCCACGCTCGTGTGCGTTTCTTCTGGGTGCTCCAGCCTCCTCCCACGCTCGTGTGTCTTTCCTCTGGGTGCTCCAGCCTCCTCCCACGCACGTGTGTGTTTCCTCTGGGTGCTCCATCCTCGTCCCACTGTCATGTGCGTTTCCTCTGGGTGCTCCAGAGTTCCCCACGCTCATGTGTGTTTCCTCTGGATGCTCCAGATTCATCCCACGTTTGTGTGCGTTTCGTCTGGGTGCTCCAGCGTTGTCCCACGCACGTGTGCGTTTCCTCTGGGTGCTCCATCCTCCTCCCACTTCGTGTTCATTTCCTCTGGGTGCTCTAGCCTCCTCCTACGCTAGTGTGTGTTTCCTCTCGGTGCTCCAGCGTTGTCCCACGCTCGTGTGTGTTTCTTCTGGGTGCTCCAGCCTCCTCCCACGCTCATGTGTTTCCTCGGGGTGCTCCAGCGTTCTCCCACGCTCGTGTGTGTGTCCTCTAGGTGCTCCAGCATTCTCCCACGCTCGCGTGTGTTTCCTCTGTGTGCTCCAGCGTTCTCCCACGCTCGTGTGTGTTTCCTCTGGGTGCTCCAGATTCCTCCCACGCTAGTGAGTGTTTCCTCTGGGAGCTCCAGCCTCCTCCCACGCACGTGTGTGTTTCCTCTGGGGGCTCCAGCGTTCCCCACGCTCATGTGTGTTTCCTCTGGATGCTCCAGATTCATCCGACGCTTGTGTGCGTTTCCTCTGGGTATCCAGCCTCCTCCCACGCTCCTGTGCGTTTCCTCTGAGTGCTCCAGCCTCCTCCCACGCTCGTGTGCGTTTCCTCTGGGTGCTCCATCCTCGTCCCACTCTCAAGTGCGTTTCCTCTGTGTGCTCCAGCGTTCCCCACGCTCATGTGTGTTTCCTCTGGATGCTCCAGATTCATCCCACGCTTGTGTGCGTTTCATCTGGGTGCTCCAGCCTCCTCCCACGCTCGTGTGCGTTTCCTCTGGGTGCTCCAGCCTCCTCTCACGCTCATGTGTGTCTCCTCTGGGTGCTCCAGCCTCCTCCCACGCTCATGTGTGTTTCCTCGGGGTGCTCCAGCCTCCTCCCACGCTCGTGTGTGTTTCCTCTGGGTGCTCCAGCCTCCTCCCACCCTCGTGTGTGTTTCCTCTGAGTGCTCCAGCCTCCTCCCACGCGAGTGTGTATTTCCTCTGAGCGCTCCAGCCTCCTCCCATGGTCGTCTGTATTTCCTGTGGGTGCTCCAGATTCCTCCCACGCTTGTGTGCGTTTCATCTGGGTGCTCCAGCCTCCTCCCACGCTCGTGTGCGTTTCCTCTGAGTGCTCCAGCCTCCTCCCACGCTCATGTGTGTTTCCTCGGGGGTGCTCCAACGTTCTCCCACGCTCGTGTGTGTTTCCTCTGGGTGCTCAAGATTCCTCCCACGCTCGTGTGCGTTTCCTCTGGGTGCTCTAGCCTCCTCCCTCGCTCGTGTGCATTTCCTCCGGGTGCTCCAGCCTCCTCCCACGGTCGTGTGCATTTCCTCTGGGTGCTAGAGCCTCCTCCTACGCTAGTGTGTGTTTCCTCTGGGTGCTCCAGCGTTCTCCCATGCTCGTGTGTGTTTCCTCTGGGTGCTCCAGCCTCCTCCCACGCTCGTGTGTGTTTCCTCTGGATGCTCCAGATTCCTCCCACGCTAGTGAGTGTTTCCTCTGGGTGCTCCAGCCTCCTCCCACGCTCGTGTGCGTTTCCTCCGGGTGCTCCAGCCTCCTCCCACACTCGTGTGCGTTGCCTCTGGGTGCTCTAGCCTCCTCCCACGCTCGTGTGTGTTTCCTTTGGTTGCTCCAGCCTCCTCTCACGCTCGTGTGCTTTTCCTCTGGGTGCTCCATCCTCGTCCCACTGTCATGTGCGTTTCCTCTGGGTGCTCCAGCGTTCCCCACACTCATGTGTGTTTCCTCTGGATGCTCCAGATTCATCCCACGCTTGTGTGCGATTCCTCTGGGTGCTCCAGCCTCCTCCAACACTCGTATGCGTTTCCTCTGGGTACTCCAGCCTGCTCCCACGCTCGTGTGCGTTTCCTCTGAGTGCTCCAGCCTCCTCCCACGCTCGTGTGCGTTTCCTCTGGGTGCTCCAGCCTCCTCCCACACTCGTGTGCATTTCCTCTCGGTGCTCCAGCCTCCTCCCACGCTCGTGTGCGTTTCCTCTCGGTGCTCCAGCCTCCTCCCCCGCTCCTGTGCGTTTCCTCTGGGTGCTCCAGCCTCCTCCCACGCTCGTGTGTGTTTCCTTTGGGTGCTCCAGCCTCTTCCCACGGTCGTGTGCATTTCCTCCGGGTGCTCCAGCCTCCTCCCACGGTCATGTGCATTTCCTCTGGGTGCTCCAGCCTCCTCCTACGCTGGTCTGCGTTTCCTCTGGGTGCTCCAGCGTTCTCCCACGCTCGTGTGTGTTTCCTCTGGGTGCTCCAGATTCCTCCACGCTAGTGAGTGTTTCCTCTGGGAGCTCCAGCCTCCTCCCACTCTCATGTGCGTTTCCTCTGGGTGCTCTAGATTCCTCCCACGCACGTGTGTGTTTCCTCTGGGTGCTTCAGCGTTCCCCACGCTCATGTGTGTTTCCTCTGGATGCTCCAGATTCATCCGACGCTTGTGTGCGTTTCCTCTGGGTATCCAGCCTCCTCCCACGCTCGTGTGCGTTTCCTTTGGGTGCTCCAGCCTCCTCCCACGCTCGTGTGTCTTTCCTCTGGGTGCTCCAGCCTCTTACCGCGCTCGTGTGTGTTTCCTCTGGGTGCTCCAGCGTTCTCCAACGCTAGTGAGTGTTTCCTCTGGGAGCTCCAGCCTCCTCCCACTCTCATCTGCGTTTCCTCTGGGTGCTCTAGATTCCTCCCACGCACGTGTGTGTTTCCACTGGGTGCTCCAGCATTCCCCACGCTGATGTGTGTTTCCTCTGGATGCTCCAGATTCATCCGACGCTTGTGTGTGTTTCCTCTGTGTGCTCCAGCCTCCTCCCACGCACGTGTGTGTTTCCTCTGGGGGCTCCAGCGTTCTCCCACGTTCGTGTGTGTTTTCTCTGGGTGCTCCATCCTCGTCCCATTGTCATGTGCGTTTCCTCTGGGTGCTCCAGAGTTCCCCACGCTCATGTGTGTTTCCTCTGGATGCTCCAGATTCATCCCACGCTTGTGTGCGATTCCTCTGGGTGCTCCAGCCTCCTCCAACACAGGTATGCGTTTCTTCTGGGTGCTCCAGCCTCCTCCCAAGCTCGTGTGCGTTTCCTCTGGGTGCTCCAGCCTCCTCCCACGCTCGTGTGCGTTTCGTCTGGGTGCTCCAGCGTTGTCCCACGCACGTGTGCGTTTCCTCTGGGTGCTCTATCCTCCTCCCACTTCGTGTTCATTTCCTCTGGGTGCTCCAGCCTCCTCCTACGCTAGAGTGTGTTTTCTCTCGGTGCTCCGGCGTTGTCCCACGCTCGTGTGTGTTTCTTCTGGGTGCTCCAGCCTCCTCCCACGCTCATGTGTTTCCTCGGGGTGCTCCAGCGTTCTCCCACGCTCGTGTGTGTGTCCTCTAGGTGCTCCAGCATTCTCCCACGCTCGCGTGTGTTTCCTCTGTGTGCTCCAGCGTTCTCCCACGCTCGTGTGTGTTTCCTCTGGGTGCTCCAGATTCCTCCCACGCCAGTGAGTGTTTCCTCTGGGAGCTCCAGCCTCCTCCCACTCTCATGTGCGTTTCCTCTGGGTGCTCTAGATTCCTCCCGCGCACGTGTGTGTTTCCTCTGGGGGCTCCAGCGTTCCCCACGCTCATGTGTGTTTCCTCTGGATGCTCCAGATTCATCCGACGCTTGTGTGCGTTTCCTCTGGGTATCCAGCCTCCTCCCACGCTCGTGTGCGTTTCCTCTGGGTGCTCCAGCCTCCTCCCACGCTCGTGTGCGTTTCCTCTGGGTGCTCCAGCCTCCTCCCACGCTCGTGTGTGTTTCCTCTGCGTGCTCCATCCTCCTCCCACGCGAGTGTGTATTTCCTCTGGGTGCTCCAGCCTCCTCCCATGGTCGTGTGTGTTTCCTCTGGGTGCTCCATATTCCTCCCACGCTCGTGTGCGTTTCCTCTGGGTGCTCTAGCCTCCTCCCACGCTCGTGTGTATTTCCTCTGGCTTCTCCAGACTCCTCTCACACTCGTGTGCTTTTCCTCTGGGTGCTCCATCCTCGTCCCACTCTCAAGTGCGTTTCCTCTGGGTGCTCCAGCGTTCCCCACGCTCATGTGTGTTTCCTCTGGATGCTCCAGATTTATCCCACGCTTGTGTGCGTTTCATCTGGGTGCTCCAGCCTCCTCCCACGCTCGTGTGCGTTTCCTCTGGGTGCTCCAGCCTCCTTCCACGCTCATGTGTGTTTGCTCTGGATGCTCCAGCCTCCTCCCGCGCTCCTGTGTGTCTCCTCTGGGTGCTCCAGCCTCCTCCCACGCTCATGTGTGTTTCCTCGGGGTGCTCCAGCCTCCTCCCACGCTCGTGTGTGTTTCCTCTGGGTGCTCCAGCCTCCTCCCACGCTCGTGTGCGTTTCCTCTGGGTGCTCCAGCCTCCTCCCGCGCTCGTGTGTGGCTCCTCTGGGTGCTCCAGGCTCCTCCCACGCTCATGTGTTTTCTCGGGGTGCTCCAGATTCCTCCCACGCTAGTGAGTGTTTCCTCTGGGAGCTCCAGCCTCCTCCCACTCTCATGTGCATTTCCTCTGGGTGCTCGAGATTCCTCTCACGCTCGTGTGCTTTTCCTCTGGGTGCTCCATCCTCGTCCCACTGTCATGTGCGTTTCCTCTGGGTGCTCCAGCGTTCCCCACACTCATGTGTGTTTCCTCTGGATGCTCCAGATTCATCCCACACTTGTGTGCGATTCCTCTGGGTGCTCCAGCCTCCTCCAACACTCGTATGCGTTTCCTCTGGGTACTCCAGCCTGCTCCCACGCTCGTGTGCGTTTCCTCTGAGTGCTCCAGCCTCCTCCCACGCTCGTGTGCGTTTCCTCTGGGTGCTCCAGCCTCCTCCCACACTCGTGTGCATTTCCTCTGGGTGCTCCAGCCTCCTCCCACGCTCGTGTGTCTTTCCTCTGGGTGCTCCAGCCTCTTACCGCGCTCGTGTGTGTTTCCTCTGGGTGCTCCAGCGTTCTCCCACGCTCGTGAGTGTTTCCTCTGGGAGCTCCAGCCTCCTCCCACTCTCATATGCGTTTCCTCTGGGTGCTCTAGATTCCTCCCACGCACGTGTGTGTTTCCACTGGGTGCTCCAGCATTCCCCACGCTCATGTGTGTTTCGTCTGGATGCTCCAGATTCATCCGACGCTTGTGTGTGTTTCCTCTGGGTGCTCCAGCCCCCGCCCACGCACGTGTGTGTTTCCTCTGGGGGCTCCAGCGTTCTCCCACGTTCGTGTGTGTTTCGTCTGGGTGCTCCAGCGTTCTCCCACGCCCCTGTGTGTATTTCCTCTCAGTGCTCCAGCCTCCTCCCATGGTCGTGTGCGTTTCCTCTGGGTGCTCTAGCCTCCTCCCACGCTCGTGTGCATTTCCTCTGGCTTCTCCAGCCTCCTCTCACACTCGTGTGCTTTTCCTCTGGGTGCTCCATCCTCGTCCCACTCTCAAGTGCGTTTCCTCTGGGTGCTCCAGCGTTCCCCACGCTCATGTGTGTTTCCTCTGGATGCTCCAGATTCATCCCACGCTTGTGTGCGTTTCATCTGGGTGCTCCAGCCTCCTCCCACGCTCGTGTGCGTTTCCTCTGGGTGCTCCAGCCTCCTCCCACGCTCATGTGTGTTTCCTCTGGATGCTCCAGATTCATCCGACGCTTGTGTGCGTTTCCTCTGGGTATCCAGCCTCCTCCCACGCTCGTGTGCGTTTACTCTGGGTGCTCCAGCCTCCTCCCACGCTCGTGTGTCTTTCCTCTGGGTGCTCCAGCCTCTTACCGCGCTCGTGTGTGTTTCCTCTGGGTGCTCCAGCGTTCTCCCACGCTAGTGAGTGTTTCCTCTGGGAGCTCCAGCCTCCTCCCACTCTCATGTGCGTTTCCTCTGGGTGCTCCAGCGTTCTCCCACGCTAGTGAGTGTTTCCTCTGGGAGCTCCAGCCTCCTCCCACTCTCATGTGCACTTCCTCTGGGTGCTCGAGATTCCTCTCACGCTCGTGTGTCTTTCCTCTGGGTACTCCAGTCTGCTCCCACACTCGTGTTTGTTTCCTCTGGGTTCTCCAGCCTCCTCTCACGCTCGTGTGCTTTTCCTCTGGGTGCTCCATCCTCGTCCCACTGTCATGTGCGTTTCCTCTGGGGGCTCCAGCGTTCCCCACACTCATGTGTGTTTCCTCTGGATGCTCCAGATTCATCCCACGCTTGTGTGCGATTCCTCTGGGTGCTCCAGCCTCCTCGAACACTCGTATGCGTTTCCTCTGGGTACTCCAGCCTGCTCCCACGCTCGTGTGCGTTTCCTCTGAGTGCTCCAGCCTCCTCCCACGCTCGTGTGCGTTTCCTCTGGGTGCTCCAGCCTCCTCCCACACTCGTGTGCATTTCCTCTGGGTGCTCCAGCCTCCTCCCACGCTCGTGTGCGTTTCCTCTCGGTGCTCCAGCCTCCTCCCCCGCTCCTGTGCGTTTCCTCTGGGTGCTCCAGCCTCCTCCCACGCTCGTGTGTGTTTCCTTTGGGTGCTCCAGCCTCTTCCCACGGTCGTGTGCATTTCCTCCGGGTGCTCCAGCCTCCTCCCACGGTCGTGTGCATTTCCTCTGGGTGCTCCAGCCTCCTCCTACGCTGGTGTGCGTTTCCTCTGGGTGCTCCAGCGTTCTCCCACGCTCGTGTGTGTTTCCTCTGGGTGCTCCAGATTCCTCCCACGCTAGTGAGTGTTTCCTCTGGGAGCTCCAGCCTCCTCACACTCTCATGTGCGTTTCCTCTGGGTGCTCCAGATTCCTCCCACGCACGTGTGTGTTTCCTCTGGGTGCTTCAGCGTTCCCCACGCTCATGTGTGTTTCCTCTGGATGCTCCAGATTCATCCGACGCTTGTGTGCGTTTCCTCTGGGTATCCAGCCTCCTCCCACGCTCGTGTGCGTTTACTCTGGGTGCTCCAGCCTCCTCCCACGCTCGTGTGTCTTTCCTCTGGGTGCTCCAGCCTCTTACCGCGCTCGTGTGTGTTTCCTCTGGGTGCTCCAGCGTTCTCCAACGCTAGTGAGTGTTTCCTCTGGGAGCTCCAGCCTCCTCCCACTCTCATGTGCGTTTCCTCTGGGTGCTCCAGCGTTCTCCCACGCTAGTGAGTGTTTCCTCTGGGAGCTCCAGCCTCCTCCCACTCTCATGTGCGTTTCCTCTGGGTGCTCTAGATTCCTCCCACGCACGTGTGTGTTTCCACTGGGTGCTCCAGCATTCCCCACGCTCATGTGTGTTTCCTCTGGATGCTCCAGATTCATCCGACGCTTGTGTGTGTTTCCTCTGGGTGCTCCAGCCTCCTCCCACGCACGTGTGTGTTTCCTCTGGGGGCTCCAGCGTTCTCCCACGTTCGTGTGTGTTTCCTCTGGGTGCTCCAGCGTTCTCCCACGCTCCTGTGTGTATTTCCTCTGAGTGCTCCAGCCTCCTCCCATGGTCGTGTGTGTTTCCACTGGATGCTCCAGCCTCCTCCCACGCTTGTGTTTGTTTCCTCTGCGTTCTCCAGCGTTCTCCTACGCTAGTGTTTGTTTGCTCTGTGTGCTCCAGCCTCCTCCCACGGTCGTGTGCATTTCCTCCGGGTGCTCCAGCCTCCTCCCACGGTCGTGTGCATTTCCTCTGGGTGCTAGAGCCTCCTCCTACGCTAGTGTGTGTTTCCTCTGGGTGCTCCAGCGTTCTCCCACGCTCGTGTGTGTTTCCTCTGGGTGCTCCAGCCTCCTCCCACGCTCGTGTGTGTTTCCTCTGGATGCTCCAGATTCCTCCCACGCTAGTGAGTGTTTCCTCTGGGAGCTCCAGCCTCCTCCCACTCTCATGTGCGTTTCCTCTGGGTGCTCTAGATTCCCTCCACGCACGTGTGTGTTTCCACTGGGTGCTCCAGCATTCCCCACGCTCATGTGTGTTTCCTCTGGATGCTCCAGATTCATCCGACGCTTGTGTGTGTTTCCTCTGGGTGCTCCAGCCTCCTCCCACGCACGTGTGCGTTTCCTCTGTGTGCTCCAGCCTCCTCCCACACTCGTGTGCATTTCCTCTGGGTGCTCCAGCCTCCTCCCACGCTCGTGTGCGTTTCCTCTGGGTGGTCCAGCCTCCTCCCCCGCTCCTGTGCGTTTCCTCTGGGTGCTCCAGCCTCCTCCCAAGCTCGTGTGTGTTTCCTTTGGGTGCTCCAGCCTCCTCCCACGGTCGTGTGCATTTCCTCCGGGTGCTCCAGCCTCCTCCCATGGTCGTGTGCATTTCCTCTGGGTGCTCCAGCCTCCTCCTACGCTAGTGTGCATTTCCTCTGGGTGCTCCAGCCTCCTCCCACGCTCGTGTGTCTTTCCTCTGGGTGCTCCAGGCTCCTCCCACGCTCATGTGTTTCCTCGGGGTGCTCCAGCGTTCTCCCACGCTCGTGTGTCTTTCCACTGGGTGCTCCATGCTCCTCCCACGCTCATGTGTTTTCTTGGGGTGCTCCAGATTCCTCCCACGCTAGTGAGTGTTTCCTCTGTGAGCTCCAGCCTCCTCCCACTCTCATGTGCATTTTCTCTGGGTGCTCGAGATTCCTCTCACGCTCGTGTGTGTTTCCTCTGGGTACTCCAGTCTGCTCCCACACTCGTGTTTGTTTCCTCTGGGTTCTCCAGCCTCCTCTCACGCTCGTGTGCATTTCGTCTGGGTGCTCCATCCTCGTCCCACTGTCATGTGCGTTTCCTCTGGGTGCTCCAGCGTTCCCCACGCTCATGTGTGTTTCCTATGGATGCTCCAGATTCATCCCACGCTTGTGTGTGATTCCTCTGGGTGCTCCAGATTCCTCCAAAACTCGTATGCGTTTCCTCTGGGTGCTCCAGCCTCCTCCTACGCTAGTGTGCATTTCCTCTGGGTGCTCCAGCCTCCTCCCACGCTCGTGTGCGTTTCCTCTGGGTGCTCCAGCCTCCATCCACACTCATGTATGTTTCCTCTGGGTGCTCCAGCGTTCTCCCACGCTCGTGTGTGTTTCGTCTGGGTGCTCCAGCGTTGTCACACGCACGTGTGCGTTTCCTCTGGGTGCTCCACCCTCCTCCCACACTCGTGTGCATTTCCTCTGGGTGCTCCAGCCTCCTCCCACGCTCGTGTGCGTTTCCTCTGGGTAATCCAGCCTCCTCCCACGCTCATGTGTGTTTCCTTTGGGTGCTCCAGCCTCCTCCCACGGTCGTGTGCATTTCCTCCGGGTGCTCCAGCCTCCTCCCACGGTCGTGTGCATTTCTTCTGGGTGCTCCAGCCTCCTCCCACGCTCATGTGTTTCCTCGGGGTGCTCCAGCGTTCTCCCACGCTCGTGTGTGTGTCCTCTGGGTGCTCCAGCGTTCTCCCACGCTCGCGTGTGTTTCCTCTGTGTGCTCCAGCGTTCTCCCACGCTCGTGTGTGTTTCCTCTGGGTGCTCCAGATTCCTCCCACGCTAGTGAGTGTTTCCTCTGGGAGCTGCAGCCTCCTCCCACTCTCATGTGCGTTTCCTCTGGGTGCTCTAGATTCCTCCCACGCACGTGTGTGTTTCCTCTGGGGGCTCCAGCGTTCCCGACGCTCATGTGTGTTTCCTCTGGATGCTCCAGATTCATCCGACGCTTGTGTGTGTTTCCTCTGGGTATCCAGCCTCCTCCCACGCTCGTGTGTGTTTCCTCTGAGTGCTCCAGCCTCCTCCCATGGTCGTGTGTGTTTCCTCTGGGTGCTCCAGCCTCCTCCCACGCTCGTGTGAGTTTCCTCTGGGTGCTCCAGCCTCCTCCCGCGCTCGTGTGTGGCTCCTCTGGGTGCTCCAGGCTCCTCCCACGCTCATGTGTTTTCTCGGGGTGCTCCAGATTCCTCCCACGCTAGTGAGTGTTTCCTCTGGGAGCTCCAGCCTCCTCCCACTCTCATGTGCATTTCCTCTGGGTGCTCGAGATTCCTCTCACGCTCGTGTGCTTTTCCTCTGGGTGCTCCATCCTCGTCCCACTGTCATGTGCGTTTCCTCTGGGTGCTCCAGCGTTCCCCACACTCATGTGTGTTTCCTCTGGATGCTCCAGATTCATCCCACACTTGTGTGCGATTCCTCTGGGTGCTCCAGCCTCCTCCAACACTCGTATGCGTTTCCTCTGGGTACTCCAGCCTGCTCCCACGCTCGTGTGCGTTTCCTCTGAGTGCTCCAGCCTCCTCCCACGCTCGTGTGCGTTTCCTCTGGGTGCTCCAGCCTCCTCCCACACTCGTGTGCATTTCCTCTGGGTGCTCCAGCCTCCTCCCACGCTCGTGTGTCTTTCCTCTGGGTGCTCCAGCCTCTTACCGCGCTCGTGTGTGTTTCCTCTGGGTGCTCCAGCGTTCTCCCACGCTCGTGAGTGTTTCCTCTGGGAGCTCCAGCCTCCTCCCACTCTCATATGCGTTTCCTCTGGGTGCTCTAGATTCCTCCCACGCACGTGTGTGTTTCCACTGGGTGCTCCAGCATTCCCCACGCTCATGTGTGTTTCGTCTGGATGCTCCATATTCATCCGACGCTTGTGTGTGTTTCCTCTGGGTGCTCCAGCCCCCGCCCACGCACGTGTGTGTTTCCTCTGGGGGCTCCAGCGTTCTCCCACGTTCGTGTGTGTTTCGTCTGGGTGCTCCAGCGTTCTCCCACGCCCCTGTGTGTATTTCCTCTCAGTGCTCCAGCCTCCTCCCATGGTCGTGTGCGTTTCCTCTGGGTGCTCTAGCCTCCTCCCACGCTCGTGTGCATTTCCTCTGGCTTCTCCAGCCTCCTCTCACGCTCGTGTGCTTTTCCTCTGGGTGCTCCATCCTCGTCCCACTCTCATGTGCGTTTCCTCTGGGTGCTCCAGCGTTCCCCACGCTCATGTGTGTTTCCTCTGGATGCTCCAGATTCATCCCACGCTTGTGTGCGTTTCATCTGGGTGCTCCAGCCTCCACCCACGCTCGTGTGCGTTTCCTCTGGGTGCTCTAGCCTCCTCCCACGCTCGTGTGCATTTCGTCTGGCTTCTCCAGCCTCCTCTCACACTCGTGTGCTTTTCCTCTGGGTGCTCCATCCTCGTCCCACTCTCAAGTGCGTTTCCTCTGGGTGCTCCAGCGTTCCCCACGCTCATGTGTGTTTCCTCTGGATGCTCCAGATTCATCCCACGCTTGTGTGCGTTTCATCTGGGTGCTCCAGCCTCCTCCCACGCTCGTGTGCGTTTCCTCTGGGTGCTCCAGCCTCCTCCCACGCTCATGTGTGTTTGCTCTGGATGCTCCAGCCTCCTCCCGCGCTCGTGTGTGTCTCCTCTGGGTGCTCCAGCCTCCTCCCACGCTCATGTGTGTTTCCTCGGGGTGCTCCAGCCTCCTCCCACGCGAGTCTGTATTTCCTCTGAGCGCTCCAGCCTCCTCCATGGTCGTGTGTATTTCCTGTGGGTGCTCCAGATTCCTCCCACGCTCGTGTGCTTTTCCTCTGGGTGCTCCATCCTCGTCCCACTCTCATGTGCGTTTCCTCTGTGTGCTCCAGCGTTCCCCACGCTCATGTGTTTTTCCTCTGGATGCTCCAGATTCATCCCACGCTTGTGTGCGTTTCATCTGGGTGCTCCAGCCTCCTCCCACGCTCGTGTGCGTTTCCTCTGAGTGCTCCAGCCTCCTCCCACGCTCATGTGTGTTTCCTCGGGGGTGCTCCAACGTTCTCCCACGCTCGTGTGTGTTTCCTCTGGGTGCTCAAGATTCCTCCCACGCTCGTGTGCGTTTCCTCTGGGTGCTCTAGCCACCTCCCTCGCTCGTGTGCATTTCCTCTGGGTGCTCCAGCCAACTCCCACGCTCGTGTGCGATTCCTCTGTGTGCTCCAGCCTCCTCCCAGACTCGTATGCGTTTCCTGTGGGTGCTCCAGCCTCCTCCCACGCTCGTGTGTGTTTTCTTGGGGTGCTCCAACTTTCTCCCACGCTCGTGTGTGTTTCCTCTGGGTGCTCCAGCCTCCTCCCACGCTCGTGTGTGTTTCCTCTGGGTGTTCCAGTGTTCTCCCACGCTCGTGTGTGTTTCATCTGGGTGCTCCAGCGTTGTCCCACGCACGTGTGCGTTTCCTCTGGGTGCTCCAGCCTCCTCCCACGCTCGTGTGCGTTTCCTCTGTGTGCTCCAGCCTCCTCCCACACTCGTGTGCATTTCCTTTGAGTGCTCCAGCCTCCTCCCACGCTCGTGTGCGTTTCCTCTGGGTGCTCCAGCCTCCTCCCCCGCTCCTGTGCGTTTCCTCTGGGTGCTCCAGCCTCCTCCCAAGCTCGTGTGTGTTTCCTTTGGGTGCTCCAGCCTCCTCCCACGGTCGTGTGCATTTCCTCCGGGTGATCCAGCCTCCTCCCATGGTCGTGTGCATTTCCTCTGGGTGCTCCAGCCTCCTCCTACGCTAGTGTGCATTTCCTCTGGGTGCTCCAGCCTCCTCCCACGCTCGTGTGTCTTTCCTCTGGGTGCTCCAGGCTCCTCCCACGCTCATGTGTTTCCTCGGGGTGCACCAGCGTTCTCCCACGCTCGTGTGTCTTTCCGCTGGGTGCTCCATGCTCCTCCCACGCTCATGTGTTTTCTTGGGGTGCTCCAGATTCCTCCCACGCTAGTGAGTGTTTCCTCTGTGAGCTCCAGCCACCTCCCACTCTCATGTGCATTTTCTCTGGGTGCTCGAGATTCCTCTCACGCTCGTGTGTGTTTCCTCTGGGTACTCCAGTCTGCTCCCACACTCGTGTTTGTTTCCTCTGGGTTCTCCAGCCTCCTCTCAAGCTCGTGTGCTTTTCGTCTGGGTGCTCCATCCTCGTCCCACTGTCATGTGCGTTTCCTCTGGGTGCTCCAGCGTTCCCCACGCTCATGTGTGTTTCCTCTGGATGCTCCAGATTCATCCCACGCTTGTGTGTGATTCCTCTGGGTGCTCCAGCCTCCTCCAACACTCGTATGCGTTTCCTCTGGGTGCTCCAGCCTCCTCCTACGCTAGTGTGCATTTCCTCTGGGTGCTCCAGCCTCCTCCCACGCTCGTGTGCGTTTCCTCTGGGTGCTCCAGCCTCCATCCACACTCATGTATGTTTCCTCTGGGTGCTCCAGCGTTCTCCCACGCTCGTGTGTGTTTCGTCTGGGTGCTCCAGCGTTGTCACACGCACGTGTGCGTTTCCTCTGGGTGCTCCACCCTCCTACCACACTCGTGTGCATTTCCTCTGGGTGCTCCAGCCTCCTCCCACGCTCGTGTGCGTTTCCTCTGGGTGCTCCAGCCTCCTCCCACGCTCATGTGTGTTTCCTTTGGGTGCTCCAGCCTCCTCCCACGGTCGTGTGCATTTCCTCCGGGTGCTCCAGCATCCTCCCACGGTCGTGTGCATTTCTTCTGGGTGCTCCAGCCTCCTCCCACGCTCATGTGTTTCCTCGGGGTGCTCCAGCGTTCTCCCACGCTCGTGTGTGTGTCCTCTGGGTGCTCCAGCGTTCTCCCACGCTCGCGTGTGTTTCCTCTGTGTGCTCCAGCGTTCTCCCACGCTCGTGTGTGTTTCCTCTGGGTGCTCCAGATTCCTCCCACGCTAGTGAGTGTTTCCTCTGGGAGCTCCAGCCTCCTCCCACTCTCATGTGCGTTTCCTCTGGGTGCTCTAGATTCCTCCCACGCACGTGTGTGTTTCCTCTGGGGGCTCCAGCGTTCCCCACGCTCATGTGTGTTTCCTCTGGATGCTCCAGATTCATCCGACGCTTGTGTGTGTTTCCTCTGGGTATCCAGCCTCCTCCCACGCTCGTGTGTGTTTCCTCTGAGTGCTCCAGCCTCCTCCCGCGCTCGTGTGTGTCTCCTCTGGGTGCTCCAGGCTCCTCCCACGCTCATGTGTTTTCTCGGGGTGCTCCAGATTACTCCCACGCTAGTGAGTGTTTCCTCTGGGAGCTCCAGCCTCCTCCCACTCTCATGTGCACTTCCTCTGGGTGCTCGAGATTCCTCTCACGCTCGTGTGTCTTTCCTCTGGGTACTCCAGTCTGCTCCCACACTCGTGTTTGTTTCCTCTGGGTTCTCCAGCCTCCTCTCACGCTCGTGTGCTTTTCCTCTGGGTGCTCCATCCTCGTCCCACTGTCATGTGCGTTTCCTCTGGGGGCTCCAGCGTTCCCCACACTCATGTGTGTTTCCTCTGGATGCTCCAGATTCATCCCACGATTGTGTGCGATTCCTCTGGGTGCTCCAGCCTCCTCGAACACTCGTATGCGTTTCCTCTGGGTACTCCAGCCTGCTCCCACGCTCGTGTGCGTTTCCTCTGAGTGCTCCAGCCTCCTCCCACGCTCGTGTGCGTTTCCTCTGGGTGCTCCAGCCTCCTCCCACACTCGTGTGCATTTCCTCTGGGTGCTCCAGCCTCCTCCCACGCTCGTGTGCGTTTCCTCTCGGTGCTCCAGCCTCCTCCCCCGCTCCTGTGCGTTTCCTCTGGGTGCTCCAGCCTCCTCCCACGCTCGTGTGTGTTTCCTTTGGGTGCTCCAGCCTCTTCCCACGGTCGTGTGCATTTCCTCCGGGTGCTCCAGCCTCCTCCCACGGTCGTGTGCATTTCCTCTGGGTGCTCCAGCCTCCTCCTACGCTGGTGTGCGTTTCCTCTGGGTGCTCCAGCGTTCTCCCACGCTCGTGTGTGTTTCCTCTGGGTGCTCCAGATTCCTCCCACGCTAGTGAGTGTTTCCTCTGGGAGCTCCAGCCTCCTCACACTCTCATGTGCGTTTCCTCTGGGTGCTCCAGATTCCTCCCACGCACGTGTGTGTTTCCTCTGGGTGCTTCAGCGTTCCCCACGCTCATGTGTGTTTCCTCTGGATGCTCCAGATTCATCCGACGCTTGTGTGCGTTTCCTCTGGGTATCCAGCCTCCTCCCACGCTCGTGTGCGTTTACTCTGGGTACTCCAGCCTCCTCCCACGCTCGTGTGTCTTTCCTCTGGGTGCTCCAGCCTCTTACCGCGCTCGTGTGTGTTTCCTCTGGGTGCTCCAGCGTTCTCCCACGCTAGTGAGTGTTTCCTCTGGGAGCTCCAGCCTCCTCCCACTCTCATGTGCGTTTCCTCTGGGTGCTCCAGCGTTCTCCCACGCTAGTGAGTGTTTCCTCTGGGAGCTCCAGCCTCCTCCCACTCTCATGTGCACTTCCTCTGGGTGCTCGAGATTCCTCTCACGCTCGTGTGTCTTTCCTCTGGGTACTCCAGTCTGCTCCCACACTCGTGTTTGTTTCCTCTGGGTTCTCCAGCCTCCTCTCACGCTCGTGTGCTTTTCCTCTGGGTGCTCCATCCTCGTCCCACTGTCATGTGCGTTTCCTCTGGGGGCTCCAGCGTTCCCCACACTCATGTGTGTTTCCTCTGGATGCTCCAGATTCATCCCACGCTTGTGTGCGATTCCTCTGGGTGCTCCAGCCTCCTCGAACACTCGTATGCGTTTCCTCTGGGTACTCCAGCCTGCTCCCACGCTCGTGTGCGTTTCCTCTGAGTGCTCCAGCCTCCTCCCACGCTCGTGTGCGTTTCCTCTGAGTGCTCCAGCCTCCTCCCACGCTCGTGTGCGTTTCCTCTGGGTGCTCCAGCCTCCTCCCACACTCGTGTGCATTTCCTCTGGGTGCTCCAGCCTCCTCCCACGCTCGTGTGTGTTTCCTCTGGGTGCTCCAGATTCCTCCCACGCTAGTGAGTGTTTCCTCTGGGAGCTCCAGCCTCCTCACACTCTCATGTGCGTTTCCTCTGGGTGCTCCAGATTCCTCCCACGCACGTGTGTGTTTCCTCTGGGTGCTTCAGCGTTCCCCACGCTCATGTGTGTTTCCTCTGGATGCTCCAGATTCATCCGACGCTTGTGTGCGTTTCCTCTGGGTATCCAGCCTCCTCCCACGCTCGTGTGCGTTTACTCTGGGTGCTCCAGCCTCCTCCCACGCTCGTGTGTCTTTCCTCTGGGTGCTCCAGCCTCTTACCGCGCTCGTGTGTGTTTCCTCTGGGTGCTCCAGCGTTCTCCCACGCTAGTGAGTGTTTCCTCTGGGAGCTCCAGCCTCCTCCCACTCTCATGTGCGTTTCCTCTGGGTGCTCCAGCGTTCTCCCACGCTAGTGAGTGTTTCCTCTGGGAGCTCCAGCCTCCTCCCACTCTCATGTGCGTTTCCTCTGGGTGCTCTAGATTCCTCCCACGCACGTGTGTGTTTCCACTGGGTGCTCCAGCATTCCCCACGCTCATGTGTGTTTCCTCTGGATGCTCCAGATTCATCCGACGCTTGTGTGTGTTTCCTCTGGGTGCTCCAGCCTCCTCCCACGCACGTGTGTGTTTCCTCTGGGGGCTCCAGCGTTCTCCCACGTTCGTGTGTGTTTGCTCTGGGTGCTCCAGCGTTCTCCCACGCTCCTGTGTTTATTTCCTCTGAGTGCTCCAGCCTCCTCCCATGGTCGTGTGTGTTTCCTCTGGATGCTCCAGCCTCCTCCCACGCTTGTGTTTGTTTCCTCTGCGTTCTCCAGCGTTCTCCTACGCTAGTGTTTGTTTCCTCTGGGTGCTCCAGCCTCCTCCCACGGTCTTGTGCATTTCCTCCGGGTGCTCCAGCCTCCTCCCACGGTCGTGTGCATTTCCTCTGGGTGCTAGAGCCTCCTCCTACGCTAGTGTGTGTTTCCTCTGGGTGCTCCAGCGTTCTCCCACGCTCGTGTGTGTTTCCTCTGGGTGCTCCAGCCTCCTCCCACGCTCGTGTGTGTTTCCTCTGGATGCTCCAGATTCCTCCCACGCTAGTGAGTGTTTCCTCTGGGAGCTCCAGCCTCCTCCCACTCTCATGTGCGTTTCCTCTGGGTGCTCTAGATTCCCTCCACGCACGTGTGTGTTTCCACTGGGTGCTCCAGCATTCCCCACGCTCATGTGTGTTTCCTCTGGATGCTCCAGATTCATCCGACGCTTGTGTGTGTTTCCTCTGGGTGCTCCAGCCTCCTCCCACGCACGTGTGTGTTTCCTCTGGGGGCTCCAGCGTTCTCCCACGTTCGTGTGTGTTTCCTCTGGGTGCTCCAGCGTTCTCCCACGCTCCTGTGTGTATTTCCTCTGAGTGCTCCAGCCTGCTCCCATGGTCGTGTGTGTTTCCTCTGGATGCTCCAGCCTCCTCCCACGCTTGTGTTTGTTTCCTCTGCGTTCTCCAGCGTTCTCCTACGCTAGTGTTTGTTTCCTCTGGGTGCTCCAGCCTCCTCCCACGGTCGTGTGCATTTCCTCCGGGTGCTCCAGCCTCCTCCCACGGTCGTGTGCATTTCCTCTGGGTGCTAGAGCCTCCTCCTACGCTAGTGTGTGTTTCCTCTGGGTGCTCCAGCGTTCTCCCACGCTCGTGTGTGTTTCCTCTGGGTGCTCCAGCCTCCTCCCACGCTCGTGTGTGTTTCCTCTGGATGCTCCAGATTCCTCCCACGCTAGTGAGTGTTTCCTCTGGGTGCTCCAGCCTCCTCCCACGCTCGTGTGCGTTTCCTCTGTGTGCTCCAGCCTCCTCCCACACTCGTGTGCATTTCCTCTGGGTGCTCCAGCCTCCTCCCACGCTCGTGTGCGTTTCCTCTGGGTGGTCCAGCCTCCTCCCCCGCTCCTGTGCGTTTCCTCTGGGTGCTCCAGCCTCCTCCCAAGCTCGTGTGTGTTTCCTTTGGGTGCTCCAGCCTCCTCCCACGGTCGTGTGCATTTCCTCCGGGTGCTCCAGCCTCCTCCCATGGTCGTGTGCATTTCCTCTGGGTGCTCCAGCCTCCTCCTACGCTAGTGTGCATTTCCTCTGGGTGCTCCAGCCTCCTCCCACGCTCGTGTGTCTTTCCTCTGGGTGCTCCAGGCTCCTCCCACGCTCATGTGTTTCCTCGGGGTGCTCCAGCGTTCTCCCACGCTCGTGTGTCTTTCCACTGGGTGCTCCATGCTCCTCCCACGCTCATGTGTTTTCTTGGGATGCTCCAGATTCCTCCCACGCTAGTGAGTGTTTCCTCTGTGAGCTCCAGCCTCCTCCCACTCTCATGTGCATTTTCTCTGGGTGCTCGAGATTCCTCTCACGCTCGTGTGTGTTTCCTCTGGGTACTCCAGTCTGCTCCCACACTCGTGTTTGTTTCCTCTGGGTTCTCCAGCCTCCTCTCACGCTCGTGTGCTTTTCGTCTGGGTGCTCCATCCTCGTCCCACTGTCATGTGCGTTTCCTCTGGGTGCTCCAGCGTTCCCCACGCTCATGTGTGTTTCCTCTGGATGCTCCAGATTCATCCCACGCTTTTGTGTGATTCCTCTGGGTGCTCCAGCCTCCTCCAACACTCGTATGCGTTTCCTCTGGGTGCTCCAGCCTCCTCCTACGCTAGTGTGCATTTCCTCTGGGTGCTTCAGCCTCCTCCCACGCTCGTGTGCGTTTCCTCTGGGTGCTCCAGCCTCCATCCACACTCATGTATGTTTCCTCTGGGTGCTCCAGCGTTCTCCCACGCTCGTGTGTGTTTCGTCTGGGTGCTCCAGCGTTGTCACACGCACGTGTGCGTTTCCTCTGGGTGCTCCACCCTCCTCCCACACTCGTGTGCATTTCCTCTGGGTGCTCCAGCCTCCTCCCACGCTCGTGTGCGTTTACTCTGGGTGCTCCAGCCTCCTCCCACGCTCATGTGTGTTTCCTTTGGGTGCTCCAGCCTCCTCCCACGGTCGTGTGCATTTCCTCCGGGTGCTCCAGCCTCCTCCCACGGTCGTGTGCATTTCTTCTGGGTGCTCCAGCCTCCTCCCACGCTCATGTGTTTCCTCGGGGTGCTCCAGCGTTCTCCCACGCTCGTGTGTGTGTCCTCTGGGTGCTCCAGCGTTCTCCCACGCTCGCGTGTGTTTCCTCTGTGTGCTCCAGCGTTCTCCCACGCTCGTGTGTGTTTCCTCTGGGTGCTCCAGATTCCTCCCACGCTAGTGAGTGTTTCCTCTGGGAGCTGCAGCCTCCTCCCACTCTCATGTGCGTTTCCTCTGGGTGCTCTAGATTCCTCCCACGCACGTGTGTGTTTCCTCTGGGGGCTCCAGCGTTCCCCACGCTCATGTGTGTTTCCTCTGGAGGCTCCAGCCTCCTCCTATGGTCGTGTGTGTTTCCTCTGGGTGCTCAAGATTCCTCCCACGCTCGTGTGCGTTTCCTTTGGGTGCTCTAGCCTCCTCCCACGCTCGTGTGTGTTTTCTTGGGGTGCTCCAACGTTCTCCCACGCTCGTGTGTGTTTCCTCTGGGTGCTCCAGCCTCCTCCCACGCTCGTGTGCGTTTCCTCTGGGTGCTCGAGCCTCTTCCTATGCTCTTATGTGTTTCCTCTGGGTGCTCCAGCGTTCTCCCACGCTCGTGTGTGTTTCCTCTGGGTGCTCCAGCATTTTCCCACGCTCGTGCATGTTTCCTCTGGGTGCTCCAGCCTCCTCCCACGGTTGTGTCTGTTTCCTCTGGTTACTCCAGCTTTCTCCCAAGCTCGTGTGTGTTTCCTCTGGGTGCTCCAGCGTTCTCCCACGCTCCTGTGTGTTTCCTCTGTGTGCTCCAGTGTTCTCCCACGCTCGTGTGTGTTTCCTCTGGGTGCTCCAGCCTCCTCCCACGCTCGTGTGTATTTCCTCTGAGTGCTCCAGCCTCTTCCCATGGTCGTGTGTGTTTACCCTGGGTGCTCCAAATTCCTCCCACGCTTGTATGCGTTTCCTCTGGGTGCTCCAGCCTCCTCCCACGCTCGTGTGCATTTCCTCTGGCTTCTCCAGCCTCCTCTCACGCTCGTGTGCTTTTCCTCTGGGTACTCCATCCTCGTCCCACGCTCATGTGCGCTTCCTCTGGGTGCTCCAGCGTTCCCCACGCTCATGTATGTTTCCTCTGGATGCTCCAGATTCATCCCACGCTTGTGTGCGTTTCATCTGGGTGCTCCAGCCTCCTCTCACGCTCGTGTGTGTTTCCTCTGGGTGCTTCAGCCTCCTCCCACGCTCGTGTGTGTTTCCTCTGGGTGCTCCAGCCTCCTCCCACGCTCGTGTATGTTTCTTCTGGGTGCTCCAGCGTTCTCCCACGCTCCTGTGTGTATCCTCTGTGTGCTCCAGCGTTCTCCCACGGTCGTCTGCATTTCCTCCGGGTGCTCCAGCCTCCTCCCACGGTCGTGTGCATTTCTTCTGGGTGCTCCAGCCTCCTCCCACGCTCATGTGTTTCCTCGGGCTGCTCCAGCGTTCTCCCACGCTCGTGTGTGTGTCCTCTGGGTGCTCCAGCGTTCCCCACGCTCATGTGTGTTTCCTCGGGGTGCTCCAACGTTCTCCCACGCTCGTGTGTGTTTCCTCTGGGTGATCCAGATTCCTCCCACGCTAGTGAGTGTTTCCTCTGGGAGCTCCAGCCTCCTCCCACTCTCATGTGCATATCCTCTGGGTGCTCGAGATTCCTCTCACGCTCGTGTGTGTTTCCTCTGGGTACTCCAGTCTGCTCCCACACTCGTGTTTGTGTCCTCTGGGTTCTCCAGCCTCCTCTCACGCTCGTGTGCTTTTCCTCTGGGTGCTCCACCCTCGTCCCACTGTCATGTGCGTTTCCTCTGGGTGCTCCAGCGTTCCCCACACTCATGTGTGTTTCCTCTGGATGCTCCAGATTCATCCCACGCTTGTGTGCGATTCCTCTGGGTACTCCAGCCTCCTCCAACACTCGTATGCGTTTCCTCTGGGTACTCCAGCCTGCTCCCACGCTCGTCTGCGTTTCCTCTGAGTGCTCCAGCCTCCTCCCACGCTCGTGTGCGTTTCCTCTGGGTGCTCCAGCCTCCTCCCACGCTCATGTGCATTTCCTCTGGGTGCTCCAGCCTCCTCCCACGCTCGTGTGCGTTTCCTCTCGGTGCTCCAGCCTCCTCCCCCGCTCCTGTGCGGTTTCCTCTGGGTGCTCCAGCCTCCTCCCACGCTCGTGTGTGTTTCCTTTGGGTGCTCCAGCCTCTTCCCACGGTCGTGTACATTTCCTCCGGGTGCTCCAGCCTCCTCCCACGGTCGTGTGCATTTCCTCTGGGTGCTCCAGCCTCCTCCTACGCTGGTGTGCGTTTCCTCTGGGTGCTCCAGCGTTCTCCCACGCTCGTGTGTGTTTCCTCTGGGTGCTCCAGATTCCTCCCACGCTAGTGAGTGTTTCCTCTGGGAGCTCCAGCCTCCTCCCACTCTCATGTGCGTTTCGTCTGGGTGCTCTAGATTCCTCCCACGCACGTGTGTGTTTCCTCTGGGTGCTTCAGCGTTCCCCACGCTCATGTGTGTTTCCTCTGGATGCTCCAGATTCATCCGACGCTTGTGTGCGTTTCGTCTGGGTATCCAGCCTCCTCCCACGCTCGTGTGCGTTTCCTCTGGGTGCTCCAGCCTCCTCCCACGCTCGTGTGTCTTTCCTCTGGGTGCTCCAGCCTCTTACCGCGCTCGTGTGTGTTTCCTCTGGGTGCTCCAGCGTTCTCCCACGCTAGTGAGTGTTTCCTCTGGGAGCTCCAGCCTCCTCCCACTCTCATGTGCGTTTCCTCTGGGTGCTCTAGATTCCTCCCACGCACGTGTGTGTTTCCACTGGGTGCTCCAGCATTCCCCACGCTCATGTGTGTTTCTCTGGATGCTCCAGATTCATCCGACGCTTGTGTGTGTTTCCTCTGTGTGCTCCAGCCTCCTCCCACGCACGTGTGTGTTTCCTCTGGGGGCTCCAGCGTTCTCCCACGTTCGTGTGTGTTTCCTCTGGGTGCTCCATCCTCGTCCCACTGTCATGTGCGTTTCCTCTGGGTGCTCCAGAGTTCCCCACGCTCATGTGTGTTTCCTCTGGATGCTCCAGATTCATCCCACGTTTGTGTGCGTTTCGTCCGGGTGCTCCAGCGTTGTCCCACGCACGTGTGCGTTTCCTCTGGGTGCTCCATCCTCCTCCCACTTCGTGTTCATTTCCTCTGGGTGCTCCAGCCTCCTCCTACGCTAGTGTGTGTTTCCTCTCGGTGCTCCAGCGTTGTCCCACGCTCGTGTGTGTTTCTTCTGGGTGCTCCAGCCTCCTCCCACGCTCATGTGTTTCCTCGGGGTGCTCCAGCGTTCTCCCACGCTCGTGTGTGTGTCCTCTAGGTGCTCCAGCATTCTCCCACGCTCGCGTGTGTTTCCTCTGTGTGCTCCAGCGTTCTCCCACGCTCGTGTGTGTTTCCTCTGGGTGTTCCAGATTCCTCCCACGCTAGTGAGTGTTTCCTCTGGGAGCTCCAGCCTCCTCCCACGCACGTGTGTGTTTCCTCTGGGGGCTCCAGCGTTCCCCACGCTCATGTGTGTTTCCTCTGGATGCTCCAGATTCATCCGACGCTTGTGTGCGTTTCCTCTGGGTATCCAGCCTCCTCCCAACCTCGTGTGCGTTTCCTCTGAGTGCTCCAGCCTCCTCCCACGCTCGTGTGCGTTTCCTCTGGGTGCTCCAGCCTCCTATCACGCTCGTGTGTGTTTCTTCTGGGTGCTCCATCCTCCTCCCACGCGAGTGTGTATTTCCTCTGGGTGCTCCAGCCTCCTCCCATGGTCGTGTGTGTTTCCTCTGGGTGCTCCATATTCCTCCCACGCTCGTGTGCGTTTCCTCTGGGTGCTCTAGCCTCCTCCCACGCTCGTGTGCATTTCCTCTGGCTTCTCCAGCCTCCTCTCACACTCGTGTGCTTTTCCTCTGGGTGCTCCATCCTCGTCCCACTCTCAAGTGCGTTTCCTCTGGGTGCTCCAGCGTTCCCCACGCTCATGTGTGTTTCCTCTGGATGCTCCAGATTCATCCCACGCTTGTGTGCGTTTCATCTGGGTGCTCCAGCCTCCTCCCACGCTCGTGTGCGTTTCCTCTGGGTGCTCCAGCCTCCTCCCACGCTCATGTGTGTTTGCTCTGGGCGCTCCAGCCTCCTCCCATGGTCGTCTGTATTTCCTGTGGGTGCTCCAGATTCCTCCCACGCTTGTGTGCGTTTCATCTGGGTGCTCCAGCCTCCTCCCACGCTCGTGTGCGTTTCCTCTGAGTGCTCCAGCCTCCTCCCACGCTCATGTGTGTTTCCTCGGGGGTGCTCCAACGTTCTCCCACGCTCGTGTGTGTTTCCTCTGGGTGCTCAAGATTCCTCCCACGCTCGTGTGCGTTTCCTCTGGGTGCTCTAGCCTCCTCCCTCGCTCGTGTGCATTTCCTCTGGGTGCTCCAGCCAACTCCCACGCTCGTGTGCGATTCCTCTGTGTGCTCCAGCCTCCTCCCAGACTCGTATGCGTTTCCTCTGGGTGCTCCAGCCTCCTCCCACGCTCGTGTGTGTTTTCTTGGGGTGCTCCAACAGTTCTCCCACGCTCGTTTGTGTTTCCTCTGGGTGCTCCAGCCTCCTCCCACGGTCGTGTGCATTTCCTCCGGGTGCTCCAGCCTCCTCCCACGGTCGTCTGCATTTCCTCTGGGTGCTAGAGCCTCCTCCTACGCTAGTGTGTGTTTCCTCTGGGTGCTCCAGCGTTCTCCCACGCTCGTGTGTGTTTCCTCTGGGTGCTCCAGCCTCCTCCCACGCTCGTGTGTGTTTCCTCTGGATGCTCCAGATTCCTCCCACGCTCGTGTGCGTTTCCTCCGGGTGCTCCAGCCTCCTCCCACACTCGTGTGCGTTGCCTCTGGGTGCTCTAGCCTCCTCCCCCGCTCGTGTGTGTTTCCTCTGGTTGCTCCAGCCTCCTCTCACGCTCGTGTGCTTTTCCTCTGGGTGCTCCATCCTCGTCCCACTGTCATGTGCGTTTCCTCTGGGTGCTCCAGCGTTCCCCACACTCATGTGTGTTTCCTCTGGATGCTCCAGATTCATCCCACGCTTGTGTGCGATTCCTCTGGGTGCTCCAGCCTCCTCCAACACTCGTATGCGTTTCCTCTGGGTACTCCAGCCTGCTCCCACGCTCGTGTGCGTTTCCTCTGAGTGCTCCAGCCTCCTCCCACGCTCGTGTGCGTTTCCTCTGGGTGCTCCAGCCTCCTCCCACACTCGTGTGCATTTCCTCTGGGTGCTCCAGCCTCCTCCCACGCTCGTGTGCGTTTCCTCTCGGTGCTCCAGCCTCCTCCCCCGCTCCTGTGCGTTTCCTCTGGGTGCTCCAGCCTCCTCCCACGCTCGTGTGTGTTTCCTTTGGGTGCTCCAGCCTCTTCCCACGGTCGTGTGCATTTCCTCCGGGTGCTCCAGCCTCCTCCCACGGTCATGTGCATTTCCTCTGGGTGCTCCAGCCTCCTCCTACGCTGGTCAGCGTTTCCTCTGGGTGCTCCAGCGTTCTCCCACGCTCGTGTGTGTTTCCTCTGGGTGCTCCAGATGCCTCCACGCTAGTGAGTGTTTCCTCTGGGAGCTCCAGCCTCCTCCCACTCTCATGTGCGTTTCCTCTGGGTGCTCTAGATTCCTCCCACGCACGTGTGTGTTTCTTCTGGGTGCTCCAGATTCATCCGACGCTTGTGTGCGTTTCCTCTGGGTATCCAGCCTCCTCCCACGCTCGTGTGCGTTTCCTTTGGGTGCTGCAGCCTCCTCCCACGCTCGTGTGTCTTTCCTCTGGGTGCTCCAGCCTCTTACCGCGCTCGTGTGTGTTTCCTCTGGGTGCTCCAGCGTTCTCCAACGCTCGTGAGTGTTTCCTCTGGGAGCTCCAGCCTCCTCCCACTCTCATGTGCGTTTCCTCTGGGTGCTCTAGATTCCTCCCACGCACGTGTGTGTTTCCACTGGGTGCTCCAGCATTCCCCACGCTCATGTGTGTTTCTCTGGATGCTCCAGATTCATCCGACGCTTGTGTGTGTTTCCTCTGTGTGCTCCAGCCTCCTCCCCCGCTCGTGTGTGTTTCCTCTGGGTGCTTCAGCCTCCTCCCACGCTCGTGTGTGTTTCCTCTGGATGCTCCAGATTCATCCCACGCTTGTGTGCGTTTCATCTGGGTGCTCCAGCCTCCTCCCACGCTCGTGTGCGTTTCCTCTGGGTGCTCCAGCCTCCTCCCACGCTCATGTGTGTTTGCTCTGGGCGCTCCAGCCTCCTCCCATGGTCGTCTGTATTTCCTGTGGGTGCTCCAGATTCCTCCCACGCTTGTGTGCGTTTCATCTGGGTGCTCCAGCCTCCTCCCACGCTCGTGTGCGTTTCCTCTGAGTGCTCCAGCCTCCTCCCACGCTCATGTGTGTTTCCTCGGGGGTGCTCCAACGTTCTCCCACGCTCGTGTGTGTTTCCTCTGGGTGCTCAAGATTCCTCCCACGCTCGTGTGCGTTTCCTCTGGGTGCTCTAGCCTCCTCCCTCGCTCGTGTGCATTTCCTCTGGGTGCTCCAGCCAACTCCCACGCTCGTGTGCGATTCCTCTGTGTGCTCCAGCCTCCTCCCAGACTCGTATGCGTTTCCTCTGGGTGCTCCAGCCTCCTCCCACGCTCGTGTGTGTTTTCTTGGGGTGCTCCAACAGTTCTCCCACGCTCGTTTGTGTTTCCTCTGGATGCTCCAGATTCCTCCCACGCTCGTGTGCGTTTCCTCCGGGTGCTCCAGCCTCCTCCCACACTCGTGTGCGTTGCCTCTGGGTGCTCTAGCCTCCTCCCACGCTCGTGTGTGTTTCCTTTGGTTGCTCCAGCCTCCTCTCACGCTCGTGTGCTTTTCCTCTGGGTGCTCCATCCTCGTCCCACTGTCATGTGCGTTTCCTCTGGGTGCTCCAGCGTTCCCCACACTCATGTGTGTTTCCTCTGGATGCTCCAGATTCATCCCACGCTTGTGTGCGATTCCTCTGGGTGCTCCAGCCTCCTCCAACACTCGTATGCGTTTCCTCTGGGTACTCCAGCCTGCTCCCACGCTCGTGTGCGTTTCCTCTGAGTGCTCCAGCCTCCTCCCACGCTCGTGTGCGTTTCCTCTGGGTGCTCCAGCCTCCTCCCACACTCGTGTGCATTTCCTCTGGGTGCTCCAGCCTCCTCCCACGCTCGTGTGCGTTTCCTCTCGGTGCTCCAGCCTCCTCCCCCGCTCCTGTGCGTTTCCTCTGGGTGCTCCAGCCTCCTCCCACGCTCGTGTGTGTTTCCTTTGGGTGCTCCAGCCTCTTCCCACGGTCGTGTGCATTTCCTCCGGGTGCTCCAGCCTCCTCCCACGGTCATGTGCATTTCCTCTGGGTGCTCCAGCCTCCTCCTACGCTGGTCAGCGTTTCCTCTGGGTGCTCCAGCGTTCTCCCACGCTCGTGTGTGTTTCCTCTGGGTGCTCCAGATGCCTCCACGCTAGTGAGTGTTTCCTCTGGGAGCTCCAGCCTCCTCCCACTCTCATGTGCGTTTCCTCTGGGTGCTCTAGATTCCTCCCACGCACGTGTGTGTTTCTTCTGGGTGCTCCAGATTTATCCGACGCTTGTGTGCGTTTCCTCTGGGTATCCAGCCTCCTCCCACGCTCGTGTGCGTTTCCTTTGGGTGCTGCAGCCTCCTCCCACGCTCGTGTGTCTTTCCTCTGGGTGCTCCAGCCTCTTACCGCGCTCGTGTGTGTTTCCTCTGGGTGCTCCAGCGTTCTCCAACGCTCGTGAGTGTTTCCTCTGGGAGCTCCAGCCTCCTCCCACTCTCATGTGCGTTTCCTCTGGGTGCTCTAGATTCCTCCCACGCACGTGTGTGTTTCCACTGGGTGCTCCAGCATTCCCCACGCTCATGTGTGTTTCTCTGGATGCTCCAGATTCATCCGACGCTTGTGTGTGTTTCCTCTGTGTGCTCCAGCCTCCTCCCCCGCTCGTGTGTGTTTCCTCTGGGTGCTTCAGCCTCCTCCCACGCTCGTGTGTGTTTCCTCTGGGTGCTCCAGCCTCCTCCCACGCTCGTGTATGTTTCTTCTGGGTGCTCCAGCGTTCTCCCACGCTCCTGTGTGTATCCTCTGTGTGCTCCAGCGTTCTCCCACGGTCGTGTGCATTTCCTCCGGGAGCTCCAGCCTCCTCCCACGGTCGTGTGCATTTCTTCTGGGTGCTCCAGCCTCCTCCCACGCTCATGTGTTTCCTCGGGGTGCTCCAGCGTTCTCCCACGCTCGTGTGTGTGTCCTCTGGGTGCTCCAGCGTTCCCCACGCTCATGTGTGTTTCCTCGGGGTGCTCCAACGTTCTCCCACGCTCGTGTGTGTTTCCTCTGGGTGCTCCAGATTCCTCCCACGCTAGTGAGTGTTTCCTCTGGGAGCTCCAGCCTCCTCCCACTCTCATGTGGATTTCCTCTGGGTGCTCGAGATTCCTCTCACGCTCGTGTGTGTTTCCTCTGGGTACTCCAGTCTGCTCCCACACTCGTGTTTGTTTCCTCTGGGTTCTCCAGCCTCCTCTCACGCTCGTGTGCTTTTCCTCTGGGTGCTCCACCCTCGTCCCACTGTCATGTGCGTTTCCTCTGGGTGCTCCAGCGTTCCCCACACTCATGTGTGTTTCCTCTGGATGCTCCAGATTCATCCCACGCTTGTGTGCGATTCCTCTGGGTGCTCCAGCCTCCTCCAACACTCGTATGCGTTTCCTCTGGGTACTCCAGCCTGCTCCCACGCTCGTGTGCGTTTCCTCTAAGTGCTCCAGCCTCCTCCCACGCTCGTGTGCGTTTCCTCTGGGTGCTCCAGCCTCCTCCCACGCTCGTGTGCATTTCCTCTGGGTGCTCCAGCCTCCTCCCACGCTCGTGTGCGTTTCCTCTCGGTGCTCCAGCCTCCTCCCCCGCTCCTGTGCGGTTTCCTCTGGGTGCTCCAGCCTCCTCCCACGCTCGTGTGTGTTTCCTTTGGGTGCTCCAGCCTCTTCCCACGGTCGTGTGCATTTCCTCCGGGTGCTCCAGCCTCCTCCCACGGTCGTGTGCATTTCCTCTGGGTGCTCCAGCCTCCTCCTACGCTGGTGTGCGTTTCCTCTGGGTGCTCCAGCGTTCTCCCACGCTCGTGTGTGTTTCCTCTGGGTGCTCCAGATTCCTCCCACGCTAGTGAGTGTTTCCTCTGGGAGCTCCAGGTTCCTCCCACTCTCATGTGCGTTTCGTCTGGGTGCTCTAGATTCCTCCCACGCACGTGTGTGTTTCCTCTGGGTGCTTCAGCGTTCCCCACGCTCATGTGTGTTTCCTCTGGATGCTCCAGATTCATCCGACGCTTTTGTGCGTTTCCTCTGGGTATCCAGCCTCCTCCCACGCTCGTGTGCGTTTCTTCTGGGTGCTCCAGCCTCCTCCCACGCTCGTGTGTCTTTCCTCTGGGTGCTCCAGCCTCCTCCCACGCACGTGTGTGTTTCCTCTGGGTGCTCCATCCTCGTCCCACTGTCATGTGCGTTTCCTCTGGGTGCTCCAGAGTTCCCCACGCTCATGTGTGTTTCCTCTGGATGCTCCAGATTCATCCCACGTTTGTGTGCGTTTCGTCTGGGTGCTCCAGCGTTGTCCCACGCACGTGTGCGTTTCCTCTGGGTGCTCCATCCTCCTCCCACTTCGTGTTCATTTCCTCTGGGTGCTCTAGCCTCCTCCTACGCTAGTGTGTGTTTCCTCTCGGTGCTCCAGCGTTGTCCCACGCTCGTGTGTGTTTCTTCTGGGTGCTCCAGCCTCCTCCCACGCTCATGTGTTTCCTCGGGGTGCTCCAGCGTTCTCCCACGCTCGTGTGTGTGTCCTCTAGGTGCTCCAGCATTCTCCCACGCTCGCGTGTGTTTCCTCTGTGTGCTCCAGCGTTCTCCCACGCTCGTGTGTGTTTCCTCTGGGTGCTCCAGATTCCTCCCACGCTAGTGAGTGTTTCCTCTGGGAGCTCCAGCCTCCTCCCACGCACGTGTGTGTTTCCTCTGGGGGCTCCAGCGTTCCCCACGCTCATGTGTGTTTCCTCTGGATGCTCCAGATTCATCCGACGCTTGTGTGCGTTTCCTCTGGGTATCCAGCCTCCTCCCACGCTCCTGTGCGTTTCCTCTGAGTGCTCCAGCCTCCTCCCACGCTCGTGTGCGTTTCCTCTGGGTGCTCCATCCTCGTCCCACTCTCAAGTGCGTTTCCTCTGTGTGCTCCAGCGTTCCCCACGCTCATGTGTGTTTCCTCTGGATGCTCCAGATTCATCCCACGCTTGTGTGCGTTTCATCTGGGTGCTCCAGCCTCCTCCCACGCTCGTGTGCGTTTCCTCTGGGTGCTCCAGCCTCCTCTCACGCTCATGTGTGTCTCCTCTGGGTGCTCCAGCCTCCTCCCACGCTCATGTGTGTTTCCTCGGGGTGCTCCAGCCTCCTCCCACGCTCGTGTGTGTTTCCTCTGGGTGCTCCAGCCTCCTCCCACCCTCGTGTGTGTTTCCTCTGAGTGCTCCAGCCTCCTCCCACGCGAGTGTGTATTTCCTCTGAGCGCTCCAGCCTCCTCCCATGGTCGTCTGTATTTCCTGTGGGTGCTCCAGATTCCTCCCACGCTTGTGTGCGTTTCATCTGGGTGCTCCAGCCTCCTCCCACGCTCGTGTGCGTTTCCTCTGAGTGCTCCAGCCTCCTCCCACGCTCATGTGTGTTTCCTCGGGGGTGCTCCAACGTTCTCCCACGCTCGTGTGTGTTTCCTCTGGGTGCTCAAGATTCCTCCCACGCTCGTGTGCGTTTCCTCTGGGTGCTCTAGCCTCCTCCCTCGCTCGTGTGCATTTCCTCTGGGTGCTCCAGCCAACTCCCACGCTCGTGTGCGATTCCTCTGTGTGCTCCAGCCTCCTCCCAGACTCGTATGCGTTTCCTCTGGGTGCTCCAGCCTCCTCCCACGCTCGTGTGTGTTTTCTTGGGGTGCTCCAACAGTTCTCCCACGCTCGTGTGTGTTTCCTCTGGGTGCTCCAGCCTCCTCCCACGGTCGTGTGCATTTCCTCCGGGTGCTCCAGCCTCCTCCCACGGTCGTGTGCATTTCCTCTGGGTGCTAGAGCCTCCTCCTACGCTAGTGTGTGTTTCCTCTGGGTGCTCCAGCGTTCTCCCATGCTCGTGTGTGTTTCCTCTGGGTGCTCCAGCCTCCTCCCACGCTCGTGTGTGTTTCCTCTGGATGCTCCAGATTCCTCCCACGCTAGTGAGTGTTTCCTCTGGGTGCTCCAGCCTCCTCCCACGCTCGTGTGCGTTTCCTCCGGGTGCTCCAGCCTCCTCCCACACTCGTGTGCGTTGCCTCTGGGTGCTCTAGCCTCCTCCCACGCTCGTGTGTGTTTCCTTTGGTTGCTCCAGCCTCCTCTCACGCTCGTGTGCTTTTCCTCTGGGTGCTCCATCCTCGTCCCACTGTCATGTGCGTTTCCTCTGGGTGCTCCAGCGTTCCCCACACTCATGTGTGTTTCCTCTGGATGCTCCAGATTCATCCCACGCTTGTGTGCGATTCCTCTGGGTGCTCCAGCCTCCTCCAACACTCGTATGCGTTTCCTCTGGGTACTCCAGCCTGCTCCCACGCTCGTGTGCGTTTCCTCTGAGTGCTCCAGCCTCCTCCCACGCTCGTGTGCGTTTCCTCTGGGTGCTCCAGCCTCCTCCCACACTCGTGTGCATTTCCTCTCGGTGCTCCAGCCTCCTCCCACGCTCGTGTGCGTTTCCTCTCGGTGCTCCAGCCTCCTCCCCCGCTCCTGTGCGTTTCCTCTGGGTGCTCCAGCCTCCTCCCACGCTCGTGTGTGTTTCCTTTGGGTGCTCCAGCCTCTTCCCACGGTCGTGTGCATTTCCTCCGGGTGCTCCAGCCTCCTCCCACGGTCATGTGCATTTCCTCTGGGTGCTCCAGCCTCCTCCTACGCTGGTCTGCGTTTCCTCTGGGTGCTCCAGCGTTCTCCCACGCTCGTGTGTGTTTCCTCTGGGTGCTCCAGATTCCTCCACGCTAGTGAGTGTTTCCTCTGGGAGCTCCAGCCTCCTCCCACTCTCATGTGCGTTTCCTCTGGGTGCTCTAGATTCCTCCCACGCACGTGTGTGTTTCCTCTGGGTGCTTCAGCGTTCCCCACGCTCATGTGTGTTTCCTCTGGATGCTCCAGATTCATCCGACGCTTGTGTGCGTTTCCTCTGGGTATCCAGCCTCCTCCCACGCTCGTGTGCGTTTCCTTTGGGTGCTCCAGCCTCCTCCCACGCTCGTGTGTCTTTCCTCTGGGTGCTCCAGCCTCTTACCGCGCTCGTGTGTGTTTCCTCTGGGTGCTCCAGCGTTCTCCAACGCTAGTGAGTGTTTCCTCTGGGAGCTCCAGCCTCCTCCCACTCTCATCTGCGTTTCCTCTGGGTGCTCTAGATTCCTCCCACGCACGTGTGTGTTTCCACTGGGTGCTCCAGCATTCCCCACGCTGATGTGTGTTTCCTCTGGATGCTCCAGATTCATCCGACGCTTGTGTGTGTTTCCTCTGTGTGCTCCAGCCTCCTCCCACGCACGTGTGTGTTTCCTCTGGGGGCTCCAGCGTTCTCCCACGTTCGTGTGTGTTTTCTCTGGGTGCTCCATCCTCGTCCCATTGTCATGTGCGTTTCCTCTGGGTGCTCCAGAGTTCCCCACGCTCATGTGTGTTTCCTCTGGATGCTCCAGATTCATCCCACGCTTGTGTGCGATTCCTCTGGGTGCTCCAGCCTCCTCCAACACAGGTATGCGTTTCTTCTGGGTGCTCCAGCCTCCTCCCAAGCTCGTGTGCGTTTCCTCTGGGTGCTCCAGCCTCCTCCCACGCTCGTGTGCGTTTCGTCTGGGTGCTCCAGCGTTGTCCCACGCACGTGTGCGTTTCCTCTGGGTGCTCTATCCTCCTCCCACTTCGTGTTCATTTCCTCTGGGTGCTCCAGCCTCCTCCTACGCTAGAGTGTGTTTTCTCTCGGTGCTCCGGCGTTGTCCCACGCTCGTGTGTGTTTCTTCTGGGTGCTCCAGCCTCCTCCCACGCTCATGTGTTTCCTCGGGGTGCTCCAGCGTTCTCCCACGCTCGTGTGTGTGTCCTCTAGGTGCTCCAGCATTCTCCCACGCTCGCGTGTGTTTCCTCTGTGTGCTCCAGCGTTCTCCCACGCTCGTGTGTGTTTCCTCTGGGTGCTCCAGATTCCTCCCACGCCAGTGAGTGTTTCCTCTGGGAGCTCCAGCCTCCTCCCACTCTCATGTGCGTTTCCTCTGGGTGCTCTAGATTCCTCCCGCGCACGTGTGTGTTTCCTCTGGGGGCTCCAGCGTTCCCCACGCTCATGTGTGTTTCCTCTGGATGCTCCAGATTCATCCGACGCTTGTGTGCGTTTCCTCTGGGTATCCAGCCTCCTCCCACGCTCGTGTGCGTTTCCTCTGGGTGCTCCAGCCTCCTCCCACGCTCGTGTGCGTTTCCTCTGGGTGCTCCAGCCTCCTCCCACGCTCGTGTGTGTTTCCTCTGCGTGCTCCATCCTCCTCCCACGCGAGTGTGTATTTCCTCTGGGTGCTCCAGCCTCCTCCCATGGTCGTGTGTGTTTCCTCTGGGTGCTCCATATTCCTCCCACGCTCGTGTGCGTTTCCTCTGGGTGCTCTAGCCTCCTCCCACGCTCGTGTGTATTTCCTCTGGCTTCTCCAGACTCCTCTCACACTCGTGTGCTTTTCCTCTGGGTGCTCCATCCTCGTCCCACTCTCAAGTGCGTTTCCTCTGGGTGCTCCAGCGTTCCCCACGCTCATGTGTGTTTCCTCTGGATGCTCCAGATTTATCCCACGCTTGTGTGCGTTTCATCTGGGTGCTCCAGCCTCCTCCCACGCTCGTGTGCGTTTCCTCTGGGTGCTCCAGCCTCCTTCCACGCTCATGTGTGTTTGCTCTGGATGCTCCAGCCTCCTCCCGCGCTCCTGTGTGTCTCCTCTGGGTGCTCCAGCCTCCTCCCACGCTCATGTGTGTTTCCTCGGGGTGCTCCAGCCTCCTCCCACGCTCGTGTGTGTTTCCTCTGGGTGCTCCAGCCTCCTCCCACCCTCGTGTGTGTTTCCTCTGAGTGCTCCAGCCTCCTCCCACGCGAGTGTGTATTTCCTCTGAGCGCTCCAGCCTCCTCCCATGGTCGTGTGTATTTCCTGTGGGTGCTCCAGATTCCTCCCACGCTCGTGTGCTTTTCCTCTGGGTGCTCCATCCTCGTCCCACGCTCGTGTGCGATTCCTCTGTGTGCTCCAGCCTCCTCCCAGACTCGTATGCGTTTCCTCTGGGTGCTCCAGCCTCCTCCCACGCTCGTGTGTGTTTCCTCTGGGTGTTCCAGTGTTCTCCCACGCTCGTGTGTGTTTCATCTGGGTGCTCCAGCGTTGTCCCACGCACGTGTGCGTTTCCTCTGGGTGCACCAGCCTCCTCCCACGCTCGTGTGCGTTTCCTCTGTGTGCTCCAGCCTCCTCCCACACTCGTGTGCATTTCCTCCGGGTGCTCCAGCCTCCTCCCACGCTCATGTGTGTTTCCTCGGGGGTGCTCCAACGTTCTCCCACGCTCGTGTGTGTTTCCTCTGGGTGCTCAAGATTCCTCCCACGCTCGTGTGCGTTTCCTGTGGGTGCTCTAGCCTCCTCCCTCGCTCGTGTGCATTTCCTCTGGGTGCTCCAGCCAACTCCCACGCTCGTGTGCGATTCCTCTGTGTGCTCCAGCCTCCTCCCAGACTCGTATGCGTTTCCTCTGGGTGCTCCAGCGTCCTCCCACGCTCGTGTGTGTTTTCTTGGGGTGCTCCAACAGTTCTCCCACGCTCGTGTGTGTTTCCTCTGGGTGCTCCAGCCTCCTCCCACGGTCGTGTGCATTTCCTCCGGGTGCTCCAGCCTCCTCCCACGGTCGTGTGCATTTCCTCTGGGTGCTAGAGCCTCCTCCTACGCTAGTGTGTGTTTCCTCTGGGTGCTCCAGCGTTCTCCCACGCTCGTGTGTGTTTCCTCTGGGTGCTCCAGCCTCCTCCCACGCTCGTGTGTGTTTCCTCTGGATGCTCCAGATTCCTCCCACGCTAGTGAGTGTTTCCTCTGGGTGCTCCAGCCTCCTCCCACGCTCGTGTGCGTTTCCTCCGGGTGCTCCAGCCTCCTCCCACACTCGTGTGCGTTGCCTCTGGGTGCTCTAGCCTCCTCCCACGCTCGTGTGTGTTTCCTTTGGTTGCTCCAGCCTCCTCTCACGCTCGTGTGCTTTTCCTCTGGGTGCTCCATCCTCGTCCCACTGTCATGTGCGTTTCCTCTGGGTGCTCCAGAGTTCCCCACGCTCATGTGTGTTTCCTCTGGATGCTCCAGATTCATCCCACGTTTGTGTGCGTTTCGTCTGGGTGCTCCAGCGTTGTCCCACGCACGTGTGCGTTTCCTCTGGGTGCTCCATCCTCCTCCCACTTCGTGTTCATTTCCTCTGGGTGCTCCAGCCTCCTCCTACGCTAGTGTGTGTTTCCTCTCGGTGCTCCAGCGTTGTCCCACGCTCGTGTGTGTTTCTTCTGGGTGCTCCAGCCTCCTCCCACGCTCATGTGTTTCCTCGGGGTGCTCCAGCGTTCTCCCACGCTCGTGTGTGTGTCCTCTAGGTGCTCCAGCATTCTCCCACGCTCGCGTGTGTTTCCTCTGTGTGCTCCAGCGTTCTCCCACGCTCGTGTGTGTTTCCTCTGGGTGCTCCAGATTCCTCCCACGCTAGTGAGTGTTTCCTCTGGGAGCTCCAGCCTCCTCCCACGCACGTGTGTGTTTCCTCTGGGGGCTCCAGCGTTCCCCACGCTCATGTGTGTTTCCTCTGGATGCTCCAGATTCATCCGACGCTCGTGTGCGTTTCCTCTGAGTGCTCCAGCCTCCTCCCACGCTCGTGTGCGTTTCCTCTGGGTGCTCCAGCCTCCTATCACGCTCGTGTGTGTTTCCTCTGGGTGCTCCATCCTCCTCCCACGCGAGTGTGTATTTCCTCTGGGTGCTCCAGCCTCCTCCCATGGTCGTGTGTGTTTCCTCTGGGTGCTCCATATTCCTCCCACGCTCGTGTGCGTTTCCTCTGGGTGCTCTAGCCTCCTCCCACGCTCGTGTGCATTTCCTCTGGCTTCTCCAGCCTCCTCTCACACTCGTGTGCTTTTCCTCTGGGTGCTCCATCCTCGTCCCACTCTCAAGTGCGTTTCCTCTGGGTGCTCCAGCGTTCCCCACGCTCATGTGTGTTTCCTCTGGATGCTCCAGATTCATCCCACGCTTGTGTGCGTTTCATCTGGGTGCTCCAGCCTCCTCCCACGCTCGTGTGCGTTTCCTCTGGGTGCTCCAGCCTCCTCCCACGCTCATGTGTGTTTGCTCTGGGTGCTCCAGCCTCCTCCCACGCTCGTGTGCGTTTCCTCTGAGTGCTCCAGCCTCCTCCCACGCTCATGTGTGTTTCCTCGGGGGTGCTCCAACGTTCTCCCACGCTCGTGTGTGTTTCCTCTGGGTGCTCAAGATTCCTCCCACGCTCGTGTGCGTTTCCTCTGGGTGCTCCAGCCAACTCCCACGCTCGTGTGCGATTCCTCTGTGTGCTCCAGCCTCCTCCCAGACTCGTATGCGTTTCCTCTGGGTGCTCCAGCCTCCTCCCACGCTCGTGTGTGTTTTCTTGGGGTGCTCCAACAGTTCTCCCACGATCGTTTGTGTTTCCTCTGGGTGCTCCAGCCTCCTCCCACGGTCGTGTGCATTTCCTCCGGGTGCTCCAGCCTCCTCCCACGGTCGTGTGCATTTCCTCTGGGTGCTAGAGCCTCCTCCTACGCTTGTGTGTGTTTCCTCTGGGTGCTCCAGCGTTCTCCCACGCTCGTGTGTGTTTCCTCTGGGTGCTCCAGACTCCTCCCACGCTCGTGTGTGTTTCCTCTGGATGCTCCAGATTCCTCCCACGCTCGTGTGCGTTTCCTCCGGGTGCTCCAGCCTCCTCCCACACTCGTGTGCGTTGCCTCTGGGTGCTCTAGCCTCCTCCCACGCTCGTGTGTGTTTCCTTTGGTTGCTCCAGCCTCCTCTCACGCTCGTGTGCTTTTCCTCTGGGTGCTCCATCCTCGTCCCACTGTCATGTGCGTTTCCTCTGGGTGCTCCAGCGTTCCCCACACTCATGTGTGTTTCCTCTGGATGCTCCAGATTCATCCCACGCTTGTGTGCGATTCCTCTGGGTGCTCCAGCCTCCTCCAACACTCGTATGCGTTTCCTCTGGGTACTCCAGCCTGCTCCCACGCTCGTGTGCGTTTCCTCTGAGTGCTCCAGCCTCCTCCCACGCTCGTGTGCGTTTCCTCTGGGTGCTCCAGCCTCCTCCCACACTCGTGTGCATTTCCTCTGGGTGCTCCAGCCTCCTCCCACGCTCGTGTGCGTTTCCTCTCGGTGCTCCAGCCTCCTCCCCCGCTCCTGTGCGTTTCCTCTGGGTGCTCCAGCCTCCTCCCACGCTCGTGTGTGTTTCCTTTGGGTGCTCCAGCCTCTTCCCACGGTCGTGTGCATTTCCTCCGGGTGCTCCAGCCTCCTCCCACGGTCATGTGCATTTCCTCTGGGTGCTCCAGCCTCTCCTACGCTGGTCAGCGTTTCCTCTGGGTGCTCCAGCGTTCTCCCACGCTCGTGTGTGTTTCCTCTGGGTGCTCCAGATTCCTCCACGCTAGTGAGTGTTTCCTCTGGGAGCTCCAGCCTCCTCCCACTCTCATGTGCGTTTCCTCTGGGTGCTCTAGATTCCTCCCACGCACGTGTGTGTTTCCTCTGGGTGCTCCAGATTCATCCGACGCTTGTGTGCGTTTCCTCTGGGTATCCAGCCTCCTCCCACGCTCGTGTGCGTTTCCGTTGGGTGCTGCAGCCTCCTCCCACGCTCGTGTGTCTTTCCTCTGGGTGCTCCAGCCTCTTACCGCGCTCGTGTGTGTTTCCTCTGGGTGCTCCAGCGTTCTCCAACTCTCGTGAGTGTTTCCTCTGGGAGCTCCAGCCTCCTCCCACTCTCATGTGCGTTTCCTCTGGGTGCTCTAGATTCCTCCCACGCACGTGTGTGTTTCCACTGGGTGCTCCAGCATTCCCCACGCTCATGTGTGTTTCTCTGGATGCTCCAGATTCATCCGACGCTTGTGTGTGTTTCCTCTGTGTGCTCCAGCCTCCTCCCACGCTCGTGTGTGTTTCCTCTGGGTGCTTCAGCCTCCTCCCACGCTCGTGTGTGTTTCCTCTGGGTGCTCCAGCCTCCTCCCACGCTCGTGTATGTTTCTTCTGGGTGCTCCAGCGTTCTCCCACGCTCCTGTGTGTATCCTCTGCGTGCTCCAGCGTTCTCCCACGGTCGTGTGCATTTCCTCCGGGTGCTCCAGCCTCCTCCCACGGTCGTGTGCATTTCTTCTGGGTGCTCCAGCGTTCCCCACGCTCATGTGTGTTTCCTCGGGGTGCTCCAACGTTCTCCCACGCTCGTGTGTGTTTCCTCTGGGTGCTCCAGATTCCTCCCACGCTAGTGAGTGTTTCCTCTGGGAGCTCCAGCCTCCTCCCACTCTCATGTGCATTTCCTCTGGGTGCTCGAGATTCCTCTCACGCTCGTGTGTGTTTCCTCTGGGTACTCCAGTCTGCTCCCACACTCGTGTTTGTTTCCTCTGGGTTCTCCAGCCTCCTCTCACGCTCGTGTGCTTTTCCTCTGGGTGCTCCACCCTCGTCCCACTGTCATGTGCGTTTCCTCTGGGTGCTCCAGCGTTCCCCACACTCATGTGTGTTTCCTCTGGATGCTCCAGATTCATCCCACGCTTGTGTGCGATTCCTCTGGGTGCTCCAGCCTCCTCCAACACTCGTATGCGTTTCCTCTGGGTACTCCAGCCTGCTCCCACGCTCGTGTGCGTTTCCTCTGAGTGCTCCAGCCTCCTCCCACGCTCGTGTGCGTTTCCTCTGGGTGCTCCAGCCTCCTCCCACGCTCGTATGCATTTCCTCTGGGTGCTCCAGCCTCCTCCCACGCTCGTGTGCGTTTCCTCTCGGTGCTCCAGCCTCCTCCCCCGCTCCTGTGCGGTTTCCTCTGGGTGCTCCAGCCTCCTCCCACGCTCGTGTGTGTTTCCTTTGGGTGCTCCAGCCTCTTCCCACGGTCGTGTGCATTTCCTCCGGGTGCTCCAGCCTCCTCCCACGGTCGTGTGCATTTCCTCTGGGTGCTCCAGCCTCCTCCTACGCTGGTGTGCGTTTCCTCTGGGTGCTCCAGCGTTGTCCCACGCTCGTGTGTGTTTCCTCTGGGTGCTCCAGATTCCTCTCACGCTAGTGAGTGTTTCCTCTGGGAGCTCCAGCCTCCTCCCACTCTCATGTGCGTTTCGTCTGGGTGCTCTAGATTCCTCCCACGCACGTGTGTGTTTCCTCTGGGTGCTTCAGCGTTCCCCACGCTCATGTGTGTTTCCTCTGGATGCTCCAGATTCATCCGACGCTTTTGTACGTTTCCTCTGGGTATCCAGCCTCCTCCCACGCTCGTGTGCGTTTCCTCTGGGTGCTCCAGCCTCCTCCCACGCTCGTGTGTCTTTCCTCTGGGTGCTCCAGCCTCCTCCCACGCACGTGTGTGTTTCCTCTGGGGGCTCCAGCGTTCTCCCACGTTCGTGTGTGTTTCCTCTGGGTGCTCCATCCTCGTCCCACTGTCATGTGCGTTTCCTCTGGGTGCTCCAGAGTTCCCCACGCTCATGTGTGTTTCCTCTGGATGCTCCAGATTCATCCCACGTTTGTGTGCGTTTCGTCTGGGTGCTCCAGCGTTGTCCCACGCACGTGTGCGTTTCCTCTGGGTGCTCCATCCTCCTCCCACTTCGTGTTCATTTCCTCTGGGTGCTCCAGCCTCCTCCTACGCTAGTGTGTGTTTCCTCTCGGTGCTCCAGCGTTGTCCCACGCTCGTGTGTGTTTCTTCTGGGTGCTCCAGCCTCCTCCCACGCTCATGTGTTTCCTCGGGGTGCTCCAGCGTTCTCCCACGCTCGTGTGTGTGTCCTCTAGGTGCTCCAGCATTCTCCCACGCTCGCGTGTGTTTCCTCTGTGTGCTCCAGCGTTCCCCACGCTCATGTGTGTTTCCTCTGGATGCTCCAGATTCATCCGACGCTTGTGTGCGTTTCCTCTGGGTATCCAGCCTCCTCCCACGCTCGTGTGCGTTTCCTCTGAGTGCTCCAGCCTCCTCCCACGCTCGTGTGCGTTTCCTCTGGGTGCTCCATCCTCGTCCCACTCTCAAGTGCGTTTCCTCTGTGTGCTCCAGCGTTCCCCACGCTCATGTGTGTTTCCTCTGGATGCTCCAGATTCATCCCACGCTTGTGTGCGTTTCATCTGGGTGCTCCAGCCTCCTCCCACGCTCGTGTGCGTTTCCTCTGGGTGCTCCAGCCTCCTCCCACGCTCATGTGTGTTTCCTCGGGGTGCTCCAGCCTCCTCCCACGCTCGTGTGTGTTTCCTCTGGGTGCTCCAGCCTCCTCCCACCCTCGTGTGTGTTTCCTCTGAGTGCTCCAGCCTCCTCCCACGCGAGTGTGTATTTCCTCTGAGCGCTCCAGCCTCCTCCCATGGTCGTCTGTATTTCCTGTGGGTGCTCCAGATTCCTCCCACGCTTGTGTGCGTTTCATCTGGGTGCTCCAGCCTCCTCCCACGCTCGTGTGCGTTTCCTCTGAGTGCTCCAGCCTCCTCCCACGCTCATGTGTGTTTCCTCGGGGGTGCTCCAACGTTCTCCCACGCTCGTGTGTGTTTCCTCTGGGTGCTCAAGATTCCTCCCACGCTCGTGTGCGTTTCCTCTGGGTGCTCTAGCCTCCTCCCTCGCTCGTGTGCATTTCCCCTGGGTGCTCCAGCCAACTCCCACGCTCGTGTGCGATTCCTCTGTGTGCTCCAGCCTCCTCCCAGACTCGTATGCGTTTCCTCTGGGTGCTCCAGCCTCCTCCCACGCTCGTGTGTGTTTTCTTGGGGTGCTCCAACAGTTCTCCCACGCTCGTGTGTGTTTCCTCTGGGTGCTCCAGCCTCCTCCCACGGTCGTGTGCATTTCCTCCGGGTGCTCCAGCCTCCTCCCACGGTCGTGTGCATTTCCTCTGGGTGCTAGAGCCTCCTCCTACGCTAGTGTGTGTTTCCTCTGGGTGCTCCAGCGTTCTCCCACGCTCGTGTGTGTTTCCTCTGGGTGCTCCAGCCTCCTCCCACGCTCGTGTGTGTTTCCTCTGGATGCTCCAGATTCCTCCCACGCTAGTGAGTGTTTCCTCTGGGTGCTCAGGCCTCCTCCCACGCTCGTGTGCGTTTCCTCCGGGTGCTCCAGCCTCCTCCCACACTCGTGTGCGTTGCCTCTGGGTGCTCTAGCCTCCTCCCACGCTCGTGTGTGTTTCCTTTGGTTGCTCCAGCCTCCTCTCACGCTCGTGTGCTTTTCCTCTGGGTGCTCCATCCTCGTCCCACTGTCATGTGCGTTTCCTCTGGGTGCTCCAGCGTTCCCCACACTCATGTGTGTTTCCTCTGGATGCTCCAGATTCATCCCACGCTTGTGTGCGATTCCTCTGGGTGCTCCAGCCTCCTCCAACACTCGTATGCGTTTCCTCTGGGTACTCCAGCCTGCTCCCACGCTCGTGTGCGTTTCCTCTGAGTGCTCCAGCCTCCTCCCACGCTCGTGTGCGTTTCCTCTGGGTGCTCCAGCCTCCTCCCACACTCGTGTGCATTTCCTCTCGGTGCTCCAGCCTCCTCCCACGCTCGTGTGCGTTTCCTCTCGGTGCTCCAGCCTCCTCACCCGCTCCTGTGCGTTTCCTCTGGGTGCTCCAGCCTCCTCCCACGCTCGTGTGTGTTTCCTTTGGGTGCTCCAGCCTCTTCCCACGGTCGTGTGCATTTCCTCCGGGTGCTCCAGCCTCCTCCCACGGTCATGTGCATTTCCTCTGGGTGCTCCAGCCTCCTCCTACGCTGGTCTGCGTTTCCTCTGGGTGCTCCAGCGTTCTCCCACGCTCGTGTGTGTTTCCTCTGGGTGCTCCAGATTCCTCCACGCTAGTGAGTGTTTCCTCTGGGAGCTCCAGCCTCCTCCCACTCTCATGTGCGTTTCCTCTGGGTGCTCTAGATTCCTCCCACGCACGTGTGTGTTTCCTCTGGGTGCTTCAGCGTTCCCCACGCTCATGTGTGTTTCCTCTGGATGCTCCAGATTCATCCGACGCTTGTGTGCGTTTCCTCTGGGTATCCAGCCTCCTCCCACGCTCGTGTGCGTTTCCTTTGGGTGCTCCAGCCTCCTCCCACGCTCGTGTGTCTTTCCTCTGGGTGCTCCAGCCTCTTACCGCGCTCGTGTGTGTTTCCTCTGGGTGCTCCAGCGTTCTCCAACGCTAGTGAGTGTTTCCTCTGGGAGCTCCAGCCTCCTCCCACTCTCATGTGCGTTTCCTCTGGGTGCTCTAGATTCCTCCCACGCTCGTGTGCGTTTCCTCTGGGTGCTCTAGCCTCCTCCCTCGCTCGTGTGCATTTCCTCTGGGTGCTCCAGCCAACTCCCACGCTCGTGTGCGATTCCTCTGTGTGCTCCAGCCTCCTCCCAGACTCGTATGCGTTTCCTCTGGGTGCTCCAGCCTCCTCCCACGCTCGTGTGTGTTTTCTTGGGGTGCTCCAACAGTTCTCCCACGCTCGTGTGTGTTTCCTCTGGGTGCTCCAGCCTCCTCCCACGGTCGTGTGCATTTCCTCCGGGTGCTCCAGCCTCCTCCCACGGTCGTGTGCATTTCCTCTGGGTGCTAGAGCCTCCTCCTACGCTAGTGTGTGTTTCCTCGGGGTGCTCCAGCGTTCTCCCACGCTCGTGTGTGTTTCCTCTGGGTGCTCCAGCCTCCTCCCACGCTCGTGTGTGTTTCCTCTGGATGCTCCAGATTCCTCCCAGGCTAGTGAGTGTTTCCTCTGGGTGCTCCAGCCTCCTCCCACGCTCGTGTGCGTTTCCTCCGGGTGCCCCAGCCTCCTCCCACACTCGTGTGCGTTGCCTCTGGGTGCTCTAGCCTCCTCCCACGCTCGTGTGTGTTTCCTTTGGTTGCTCCAGCCTCCTCTCACGCTCGTGTGCTTTTCCTCTGGGTGCTCCATCCTCGTCCCACTGTCATGTGCGTTTCCTCTGGGTGCTCCAGAGTTCCCCACGCTCATGTGTGTTTCCTCTGGATGCTCCAGATTCATCCCACGTTTGTGTGCGTTTCGTCTGGGTGCTCCAGCGTTGTCCCACGCACGTGTGCGTTTCCTCTGGGTGCTCCATCCTCCTCCCACTTCGTGTTCATTTCCTCTGGGTGCTCCAGCCTCCTCCTACGCTAGTGTGTGTTTCCTCTCGGTGCTCCAGCGTTGTCCCACGCTCGTGTGTGTTTCTTCTGGGTGCTCCAGCCTCCTCCCACGCTCATGTGTTTCCTCGGGGTGCTCCAGCGTTCTCCCACGCTCGTGTGTGTGTCCTCTAGGTGCTCCAGCATTCTCCCACGCTCGCGTGTGTTTCCTCTGTGTGCTCCAGCGTTCTCCCACGCTCGTGTGTGTTTCCTCTGGGTGCTCCAGATTCCTCCCACGCTAGTGAGTGTTTCCTCTGGGAGCTCCAGCCTCCTCCCACGCACGTGTGTGTTTCCTCTGGGGGCTCCAGCGTTCCCCACGCTCATGTGTGTTTCCTCTGGATGCTCCAGATTCATCCGACGCTTGTGTGCGTTTCCTCTGGGTATCCAGCCTCCTCCCACGCTCGTGTGCGTTTCCTCTGAGTGCTCCAGCCTCCTCCCACGCTCGTGTGCGTTTCCTCTGGGTGCTCCAGCCTCCTATCACGCTCGTGTGTGTTTCCTCTGGGTGCTCCATCCTCCTCCCACGCGAGTGTGTATTTCCTCTGGGTGCTCCAGCCTCCTCCCATGGTCGTGTGTGTTTCCTCTGGGTGCTCCATATTCCTCCCACGCTCGTGTGCGTTTCCTCTGGGTGCTCTAGCCTCCTCCCACGCTCGTGTGCATTTCCTCTGGCTTCTCCAGCCTCCTCTCACACTCGTGTGCTTTTCCTCTGGGTGCTCCATCCTCGTCCCACTCTCAAGTGCGTTTCCTCTGGGTGCTCCAGCGTTCCCCACGCTCATGTGTGTTTCCTCTGGATGCTCCAGATTCATCCCACGCTTGTGTGCGTTTCATCTGGGTGCTCCAGCCTCCTCCCACGCTCGTGTGCGTTTCCTCTGGGTGCTCCAGCCTCCTCCCACGCTCATGAGTGTTTGCTCTGGGCGCTCCAGCCTCCTCCCATGGTCGTCTGTATTTCCTGTGGGTGCTCCAGATTCCTCCCACGCTTGTGTGCGTTTCATCTGGGTGCTCCAGCCTCCTCCCACGCTCGTGTGCGTTTCCTCTGAGTGCTCCAGCCTCCTCCCACGCTCATGTGTGTTTCCTCGGGGGTGCTCCAACGTTCTCCCACGCTCGTGTGTGTTTCCTCTGGGTGCTCAAGATTCCTCCCACGCTCGTGTGCGTTTCCTCTGGGTGCTCTAGCCTCCTCCCTCGCTCGTGTGCATTTCCTCTGGGTGCTCCAGCCAACTCCCACGCTCGTGTGCGATTCCTCTGTGTGCTCCAGCCTCCTCCCAGACTCGTATGCGTTTCCTCTGGGTGCTCCAGCCTCCTCCCACGCTCGTGTGTGTTTTCTTGGGGTGCTCCAACAGTTCTCCCACGATCGTTTGTGTTTCCTCTGGGTGCTCCAGCCTCCTCCCACGGTCGTGTGCATTTCCTCCGGGTGCTCCAGCCTCCTCCCACGGTCGTGTGCATTTCCTCTGGGTGCTAGAGCCTCCTCCTACGCTAGTGTGTGTTTCCTCTGGATGCTCCAGATTCCTCCCACGCTCGTGTGCGTTTCCTCCGGGTGCTCCAGCCTCCTCCCACACTCGTGTGCGTTGCCTCTGGGTGCTCTAGCCTCCTCCCACGCTCGTGTGTGTTTCCTTTGGTTGCTCCAGCCTCCTCTCACGCTCGTGTGCTTTTCCTCTGGGTGCTCCATCCTCGTCCCACTGTCATGTGCGTTTCCTCTGGGTGCTCCAGCGTTCCCCACACTCATGTGTGTTTCCTCTGGATGCTCCAGATTCATCCCACGCTTGTGTGCGATTCCTCTGGGTGCTCCAGCCTCCTCCAACACTCGTATGCGTTTCCTCTGGGTACTCCAGCCTGCTCCCACGCTCGTGTGCGTTTCCTCTGAGTGCTCCAGCCTCCTCCCACGCTCGTGTGCGTTTCCTCTGGGTGCTCCAGCCTCCTCCCACACTCGTGTGCATTTCCTCTGGGTGCTCCAGCCTCCTCCCACGCTCGTGTGCGTTTCCTCTCGGTGCTCCAGCCTCCTCCCCCGCTCCTGTGCGTTTCCTCTGGGTGCTCCAGCCTCCTCCCACGCTCGTGTGTGTTTCCTTTGGGTGCTCCAGCCTCTTCCCACGGTCGTGTGCATTTCCTCCGGGTGCTCCAGCCTCCTCCCACGGTCATGTGCATTTCCTCTGGGTGCTCCAGCCTCCTCCTACGCTGGTCAGCGTTTCCTCTGGGTGCTCCAGCGTTCTCCCACGCTCGTGTGTGTTTCCTCTGGGTGCTCCAGATTCCTCCACGCTAGTGAGTGTTTCCTCTGGGAGCTCCAGCCTCCTCCCACGCTCGTGTGTCTTTCCTCTGGGTGCTCCAGCCTCTTACCGCGCTCGTGTGTGTTTCCTCTGGGTGCTCCAGCGTTCTCCAACGCTCGTGAGTGTTTCCTCTGGGAGCTCCAGCCTCCTCCCACTCTCATGTGCGTTTCCTCTGGGTGCTCTAGATTCCTCCCACGCACGTGTGTGTTTCCACTGGGTGCTCCAGCATTCCCCACGCTCATGTGTGTTTCTCTGGATGCTCCAGATTCATCCGACGCTTGTGTGTGTTTCCTCTGTGTGCTCCAGCCTCCTCCCACGCTCGTGTGTGTTTCCTCTGGGTGCTTCAGCCTCCTCCCACGCTCGTGTGTGTTTCCTCTGGGTGCTCCAGCCTCCTCCCACGCTCGTGTATGTTTCTTCTGGGTGCTCCAGCGTTCTCCCACGCTCCTGTGTGTATCCTCTGTGTGCTCCAGCGTTCTCCCACGGTCGTGTGCATTTCCTCCGGGTGCTCCAGCCTCCTCCCACGGTCGTGTGCATTTCTTCTGGGTGCTCCAGCCTCCTCCCACGCTCATGTGTTTCCTCGGGGTGCTCCAGCGTTCTCCCACGCTCGTGTGTGTGTCCTCTGGATGCTCCAGCGTTCCCCACGCTCATGTGTGTTTCCTCGGGGTGCTCCAACGTTCTCCCACGCTCGTGTGTGTTTCCTCTGGGTGCTCCAGATTCCTCCCACGCTAGTGAGTGTTTCCTCTGGGAGCTCCAGCCTCCTCCCACTCGCATGTGCATTTCCTCTGGGTGCTCGAGATTCCTCTCACGCTCGTGTGTGTTTCCTCTGGGTACTCCAGTCTGCTCCCACACTCGTGTTTGTTTCCTCTGGGTTCTCCAGCCTCCTCTCACGCTCGTGTGCTTTTCCTCTGGGTGCTCCACCCTCGTCCCACTGTCATGTGCGTTTCCTCTGGGTGCTCCAGCGTTCCCCACACTCATGTGTGTTTCCTCTGGATGCTCCAGATTCATCCCACGCTTGTGTGCGATTCCTCTGGGTGCTCCAGCCTCCTCCAACACTCGTATGCGTTTCCTCTGGGTACTCCAGCCTGCTCCCACGCTCGTGTGCGTTTCCTCTGAGTGCTCCAGCCTCCTCCCACGCTCGTGTGCGTTTCCTCTGGGTGCTCCAGCCTCCTCCCACGCTCGTGTGCATTTCCTCTGGGTGCTCCAGCCTCCTCCCACGCTCGTGTGCGTTTCCTCTCGGTGCTCCAGCCTCCTCCCCCGCTCCTGTGCGGTTTCCTCTGGGTGCTCCAGCCTCTTCCCACGGTCGTGTGCATTTCCTCCGGGTGCTCCAGCCTCCTCCCACGGTCGTGTGCATTTCCTCTGGGTGCTCCAGCCTCCTCCTACGCTGGTGTGCGTTTCCTCTGGGTGCTCCAGCGTTCTCCCACGCTCGTGTGTGTTTCCTCTGGGTGCTCCAGATTCCTCCCACGCTAGTGAGTGTTTCCTCTGGGAGCTCCAGGTTCCTCCCACTCTCATGTGCGTTTCGTCTGGGTGCTCTAGATTCCTCCCACGCACGTGTGTGTTTCCTCTGGGTGCTTCAGCGTTCCCCACGCTCATGTGTGTTTCCTCTGGATGCTCCAGATTCATCCGACGCTTTTGTGCGTTTCCTCTGGGTATCCAGCCTCCTCCCACGCTCGTGTGCGTTTCCTCTGGGTGCTCCAGCCTCCTCCCACGCTCGTGTGTCTTTCCTCTGGGTGCTCCAGCCTCCTCCCACGCACGTGTGTGTTTCCTCTGGGGGCTCCAGCGTTCTCCCACGTTCGTGTGTGTTTCCTCTGGGTGCTCCATCCTCGTCCCACTGTCATGTGCGTTTCCTCTGGGTGCTCCAGAGTTCCCCACGCTCATGTGTGTTTCCTCTGGATGCTCCAGATTCATCCCACGTTTGTGTGCGTTTCGTCTGGGTGCTCCAGCGTTGTCCCACGCACGTGTGCGTTTCCTCTGGGTGCTCCATCCTCCTCCCACTTCGTGTTCATTTCCTCTGGGTGCTCCAGCCTCCTCCTACGCTAGTGTGTGTTTCCTCTCGGTGCTCCAGCGTTGTCCCACGCTCGTGTGTGTTTCTTCTGGGTGCTCCAGCCTCCTCCCACGCTCATGTGTTTCCTCGGGGTGCTCCAGCGTTCTCCCACGCTCGTGTGTGTGTCCTCTAGGTGCTCCAGCATTCTCCCACGCTCGCGTGTGTTTCCTCTGGGGGCTCCAGCGTTCTCCCACGTTCGTGTGTGTTTCCTCTGGGTGCTCCATCCTCGTCCCACTGTCATGTGCGTTTCCTCTGGGTGCTCCAGAGTTCCCCACGCTCATGTGTGTTTCCTCTGGATGCTCCAGATTCATCCCACGTTTGTGTGCGTTTCGTCTGGGTGCTCCAGCGTTGTCCCACGCACGTGTGCGTTTCCTCTGGGTGCTCCATCCTCCTCCCACTTCGTGTTCATTTCATCTGGGTGCTCCAGCCTCCTCCTACGCTAGTGTGTGTTTCCTCTCGGTGCTCCAGCGTTGTCCCACGCTCGTGTGTGTTTCTTCTGGGTGCTCCAGCCTCCTCCCACGCTCATGTGTTTCCTCGGGGTGCTCCAGCGTTCTCCCACGCTCGTGTGTGTGTCCTCTAGGTGCTCCAGCATTCTCCCACGCTCGCGTGTGTTTCCTCTGTGTGCTCCAGCGTTCTCCCACGCTCGTGTGTGTTTCCTCTGGGTGCTCCAGATTCCTCCCACGCTAGTGAGTGTTTCCTCTGGGAGCTCCAGCCTCCTCCCACGCACGTGTGTGTTTCCTCTGGGGGCTCCAGCGTTCCCCACGCTCATGTGTGTTTCCTCTGGATGCTCCAGATTCATCCGACGCTTGTGTGCGTTTCCTCTGGGTATCCAGCCTCCTCCCACGCTCGTGTGCGTTTCCTCTGAGTGCTCCAGCCTCCTCCCACGCTCGTGTGCGTTTCCTCTGGGTGCTCCATCCTCGTCCCACTCTCAAGTGCGTTTCCTCTGTGTGCTCCAGAGTTCCCCACGCTCATGTGTGTTTCCTCTGGATGCTCCAGATTCATCCCACGCTTGTGTGCGTTTCATCTGGGTGCTCCAGCCTCCTCCCACGCTCGTGTGCGTTTCCTCTGGGTGCTCCAGCCTCCTCTCACGCTCATGTGTGTTTGCTCTGGATGCTCCAGCCTCCTCCCGCGCTCGTGTGTGTCTCCTCTGGGTGCTCCAGCCTCCTCCCACGCTCATGTGTGTTTCCTCGGGGTGCTCCAGCCTCCTCCCACGCTCGTGTGTGTTTCCTCTGGGTGCTCCAGCCTCCTCCCACCCTCGTGTGTGTTTCCTCTGAGTGCTCCAGCCTCCTCCCACGCGAGTGTGTATTTCCTCTGAGCGCTCCAGCCTCCTCCCATGGTCGTCTGTATTTCCTGTGGGTGCTCCAGATTCCTCCCACGCTTGTGTGCGTTTCATCTGGGTGCTCCAGCCTCCTCCCACGCTCGTGTGCGTTTCCTCTGAGTGCTCCAGCCTCCTCCCACGCTCATGTGTGTTTCCTCGGGGGTGCTCCAACGTTCTCCCACGCTCGTGTGTGTTTCCTCTGGGTGCTCAAGATTCCTCCCACGCTCGTGTGCGTTTCCTCTGGGTGCTCTAGCCTCCTCCCTCGCTCGTGTGCATTTCCTCTGGGTGCTCCAGCCAACTCCCACGCTCGTGTGCGATTCCTCTGTGTGCTCCAGCCTCCTCCCAGACTCGTATGCGTTTCCTCTGGGTGCTCCAGCCTCCTCCCACGCTCGTGTGTGTTTTCTTGGGGTGCTCCAACAGTTCTCCCACGCTCGTGTGTGTTTCCTCTGGGTGCTCCAGCCTCCTCCCACGGTCGTGTGCATTTCCTCCGGGTGCTCCAGCCTCCTCCCACGGTCGTGTGCATTTCCTCTGGGTGCTAGAGCCTCCTCCTACGCTAGTGTGTGTTTCCTCTGGGTGCTCCAGCGTTCTCCCACGCTCGTGTGTGTTTCCTCTGGGTGCTCCAGAGTTCCCCACGCTCATGTGTGTTTCCTCTGGATGCTCCAGATTCATCCCACGTTTGTGTGCGTTTCGTCTGGGTGCTCCAGCGTTGTCCCACGCACGTGTGCGTTTCCTCTGGGTGCTCCATCCTCCTCCCACTTCGTGTTCATTTCCTCTGGGTGCTCCAGCCTCCTCCTACGCTAGTGTGTGTTTCCTCTCGGTGCTCCAGCATTCTCCCACGCTCGCGTCTGTTTCCTCTGTGTGCTCCAGCGTTCTCCCACGCTCGTATGTGTTTCCTCTGGGTGCTCCAGATTCCTCCCACGCTAGTGAGTGTTTCCTCTGGGAGCTCCAGCCTCCTCCCACGCACGTGTGTGTTTCCTCTGGGGGCTCCAGCGTTCCCCACGCTCATGTGTGTTTCCTCTGGATGCTCCAGATTCATCCGACGCTTGTGTGCGTTTCCTCTGGGTATCCAGCCTCCTCCCACGCTCGTGTGCGTTTCCTCTGAGTGCTCCAGCCTCCTCCCACGCTCGTGTGCGTTTCCTCTGGGTGCTCCATCCTCGTCCCACTCTCAAGTGCGTTTCCTCTGTGTGCTCCAGCGTTCCCCACGCTCATGTGTGTTTCCTCTGGATGCTCCAGATTCATCCCACGCTTGTGTGCGTTTCATCTGGGTGCTCCAGCCTCCTCCCACGCTCGTGTGCGTTTCCTCTGGGTGCTCCAGCCTCCTCTCACGCTCATGTGTGTTTGCTCTGGATGCTCCAGCCTCCTCCCGCGCTCGTGTGTGTCTCCTCTGGGTGCTCCAGCCTCCTCCCACGCTCATGTGTGTTTCCTCGGGGTGCTCCAGCCTCCTCCCACGCTCGTGTGTGTTTCCTCTGGGTGCTCCAGCCTCCTCCCACCCTCGTGTGTGTTTCCTCTGAGTGCTCCAGCCTCCTCCCACGCGAGTGTGTATTTCCTCTGAGCGCTCCAGCCTCCTCCCATGGTCGTCTGTATTTCCTGTGGGTGCTCCAGCTTCCTCCCACGCTTGTGTGCGTTTCATCTGGGTGCTCCAGCCTCCTCCCACGCTCGTGTGCGTTTCCTCTGAGTGCTCCAGCCTCCTCCCACGCTCATGTGTGTTTCCTCGGGGGTGCTCCAACGTTCTCCCACGCTCGTGTGTGTTTCCTCTGGGTGCTCAAGATTCCTCCCACGCTCGTGTGCGTTTCCTCTGGGTGCTCTAGCCTCCTCCCTCGCTCGTGTGCATTTCCTCTGGGTGCTCCAGCCAACTCCCACGCTCGTGTGCGATTCCTCTGTGTGCTCCAGCCTCCTCCCAGACTCGTATGCGTTTCCTCTGGGTGCTCCAGCCTCCTCCCACGCTCGTGTGTGTTTTCTTGGGGTGCTCCAACAGTTCTCCCACGCTCGTGTGTGTTTCCTCTGGGTGCTCCAGCCTCCTCCCACGGTCGTGTGCATTTCCTCCGGGTGCTCCAGCCTCCTCCCACGGTCGTGTGCATTTCCTCTGGGTGCTAGAGCCTCCTCCTACGCTAGTGTGTGTTTCCTCTGGGTGCTCCAGCGTTCTCCCACGCTCGTGTGTGTTTCCTCTGGGGGCTCCAGCGTTCCCCACGCTCATGTGTGTTTCCTCTGGATGCTCCAGATTCATCCGACGCTTGTGTGCGTTTCCTCTGGGTATCCAGCCTCCTCCCACGCTCGTGTGCGTTTCCTCTGAGTGCTCCAGCCTCCTCCCACGCTCGTGTGCGTTTCCTCTGGGTGCTCCAGCCTCCTATCACGCTCGTGTGTGTTTCCTCTGGGTGCTCCATCCTCCTCCCACGCGAGTGTGTATTTCCTCTGGGTGCTCCAGCCTCCTCCCATGGTCGTGTGTGTTTCCTCTGGGTGCTCCATATTCCTCCCACGCTCGTGTGCGTTTCCTCTGGGTGCTCTAGCCTCCTCCCACGCTCGTGTGCATTTCCTCTGGCTTCTCCAGCCTCCTCTCACACTCGTGTGCTTTTCCTCTGGGTGCTCCATCCTCGTCCCACTCTCAAGTGCGTTTCCTCTGGGTGCTCCAGCGTTCCCCACGCTCATGTGTGTTTCCTCTGGATGCTCCAGATTCATCCCACGCTTGTGTGCGTTTCATCTGGGTGCTCCAGCCTCCTCCCACGCTCGTGTGCGTTTCCTCTGGGTGCTCCAGCCTCCTCCCACGCTCATGAGTGTTTGCTCTGGGCGCTCCAGCCTCCTCCCATGGTCGTCTGTATTTCCTGTGGGTGCTCCAGATTCCTCCCACGCTTGTGTGCGTTTCATCTGGGTGCTCCAGCCTCCTCCCACGCTCGTGTGCGTTTCCTCTGAGTGCTCCAGCCTCCTCCCACGCTCATGTGTGTTTCCTCGGGGGTGCTCCAACGTTCTCCCACGCTCGTGTGTGTTTCCTCTGGGTGCTCAAGATTCCTCCCACGCTCGTGTGCGTTTCCTCTGGGTGCTCTAGCCTCCTCCCTCGCTCGTGTGCATTTCCTCTGGGTGCTCCAGCCAACTCCCACGCTCGTGTGCGATTCCTCTGTGTGCTCCAGCCTCCTCCCAGACTCGTATGCGTTTCCTCTGGGTGCTCCAGCCTCCTCCCACGCTCGTGTGTGTTTTCTTGGGGTGCTCCAACAGTTCTCCCACGATCGTTTGTGTTTCCTCTGGGTGCTCCAGCCTCCTCCCACGGTCGTGTGCATTTCCTCCGGGTGCTCCAGCCTCCTCCCACGGTCGTGTGCATTTCCTCTGGGTGCTAGAGCCTCCTCCTACGCTAGTGTGTGTTTCCTCTGGATGCTCCAGATTCCTCCCACGCTCGTGTGCGTTTCCTCCGGGTGCTCCAGCCTCCTCCCACACTCGTGTGCGTTGCCTCTGGGTGCTCTAGCCTCCTCCCACGCTCGTGTGTGTTTCCTTTGGTTGCTCCAGCCTCCTCTCACGCTCGTGTGCTTTTCCTCTGGGTGCTCCATCCTCGTCCCACTGTCATGTGCGTTTCCTCTGGGTGCTCCAGCGTTCCCCACACTCATGTGTGTTTCCTCTGGATGCTCCAGATTCATCCCACGCTTGTGTGCGATTCCTCTGGGTGCTCCAGCCTCCTCCAACACTCGTATGCGTTTCCTCTGGGTACTCCAGCCTGCTCCCACGCTCGTGTGCGTTTCCTCTGAGTGCTCCAGCCTCCTCCCACGCTCGTGTGCGTTTCCTCTGGGTGCTCCAGCCTCCTCCCACACTCGTGTGCATTTCCTCTGGGTGCTCCAGCCTCCTCCCACGCTCGTGTGCGTTTCCTCTCGGTGCTCCAGCCTCCTCCCCCGCTCCTGTGCGTTTCCTCTGGGTGCTCCAGCCTCCTCCCACGCTCGTGTGTGTTTCCTTTGGGTGCTCCAGCCTCTTCCCACGGTCGTGTGCATTTCCTCCGGGTGCTCCAGCCTCCTCCCACGGTCATGTGCATTTCCTCTGGGTGCTCCAGCCTCCTCCTACGCTGGTCAGCGTTTCCTCTGGGTGCTCCAGCGTTCTCCCACGCTCGTGTGTGTTTCCTCTGGGTGCTCCAGATTCCTCCACGCTAGTGAGTGTTTCCTCTGGGAGCTCCAGCCTCCTCCCACGCTCGTGTGTCTTTCCTCTGGGTGCTCCAGCCTCTTACCGCGCTCGTGTGTGTTTCCTCTGGGTGCTCCAGCGTTCTCCAACGCTCGTGAGTGTTTCCTCTGGGAGCTCCAGCCTCCTCCCACTCTCATGTGCGTTTCCTCTGGGTGCTCTAGATTCCTCCCACGCACGTGTGTGTTTCCACTGGGTGCTCCAGCATTCCCCACGCTCATGTGTGTTTCTCTGGATGCTCCAGATTCATCCGACGCTTGTGTGTGTTTCCTCTGTGTGCTCCAGCCTCCTCCCACGCTCGTGTGTGTTTCCTCTGGGTGCTTCAGCCTCCTCCCACGCTCGTGTGTGTTTCCTCTGGGTGCTCCAGCCTCCTCCCACGCTCGTGTATGTTTCTTCTGGGTGCTCCAGCGTTCTCCCACGCTCCTGTGTGTATCCTCTGTGTGCTCCAGCGTTCTCCCACGGTCGTGTGCATTTCCTCCGGGTGCTCCAGCCTCCTCCCACGGTCGTGTGCATTTCTTCTGGGTGCTCCAGCCTCCTCCCACGCTCATGTGTTTCCTCGGGGTGCTCCAGCGTTCTCCCACGCTCGTGTGTGTGTCCTCTGGATGCTCCAGCGTTCCCCACGCTCATGTGTGTTTCCTCGGGGTGCTCCAACGTTCTCCCACGCTCGTGTGTGTTTCCTCTGGGTGCTCCAGATTCCTCCCACGCTAGTGAGTGTTTCCTCTGGGAGCTCCAGCCTCCTCCCACTCGCATGTGCATTTCCTCTGGGTGCTCGAGATTCCTCTCACGCTCGTGTGTGTTTCCTCTGGGTACTCCAGTCTGCTCCCACACTCGTGTTTGTTTCCTCTGGGTTCTCCAGCCTCCTCTCACGCTCGTGTGCTTTTCCTCTGGGTGCTCCACCCTCGTCCCACTGTCATGTGCGTTTCCTCTGGGTGCTCCAGCGTTCCCCACACTCATGTGTGTTTCCTCTGGATGCTCCAGATTCATCCCACGCTTGTGTGCGATTCCTCTGGGTGCTCCAGCCTCCTCCAACACTCGTATGCGTTTCCTCTGGGTACTCCAGCCTGCTCCCACGCTCGTGTGCGTTTCCTCTGAGTGCTCCAGCCTCCTCCCACGCTCGTGTGCGTTTCCTCTGGGTGCTCCAGCCTCCTCCCACGCTCGTGTGCATTTCCTCTGGGTGCTCCAGCCTCCTCCCACGCTCGTGTGCGTTTCCTCTCGGTGCTCCAGCCTCCTCCCCCGCTCCTGTGCGGTTTCCTCTGGGTGCTCCAGCCTCTTCCCACGGTCGTGTGCATTTCCTCCGGGTGCTCCAGCCTCCTCCCACGGTCGTGTGCATTTCCTCTGGGTGCTCCAGCCTCCTCCTACGCTGGTGTGCGTTTCCTCTGGGTGCTCCAGCGTTCTCCCACGCTCGTGTGTGTTTCCTCTGGGTGCTCCAGATTCCTCCCACGCTAGTGAGTGTTTCCTCTGGGAGCTCCAGGTTCCTCCCACTCTCATGTGCGTTTCGTCTGGGTGCTCTAGATTCCTCCCACGCACGTGTGTGTTTCCTCTGGGTGCTTCAGCGTTCCCCACGCTCATGTGTGTTTCCTCTGGATGCTCCAGATTCATCCGACGCTTTTGTGCGTTTCCTCTGGGTATCCAGCCTCCTCCCACGCTCGTGTGCTTTTCCTCTGGGTGCTCCAGCCTCCTCCCACGCTCGTGTGTCTTTCCTCTGGGTGCTCCAGCCTCCTCCCACGCACGTGTGTGTTTCCTCTGGGGGCTCCAGCGTTCTCCCACGTTCGTGTGTGTTTCCTCTGGGTGCTCCATCCTCGTCCCACTGTCATGTGCGTTTCCTCTGGGTGCTCCAGAGTTCCCCACGCTCATGTGTGTTTCCTCTGGATGCTCCAGATTCATCCCACGTTTGTGTGCGTTTCGTCTGGGTGCTCCAGCGTTGTCCCACGCACGTGTGCGTTTCCTCTGGGTGCTCCATCCTCCTCCCACTTCGTGTTCATTTCCTCTGGGTGCTCCAGCCTCCTCCTACGCTAGTGTGTGTTTCCTCTCGGTGCTCCAGCGTTGTCCCACGCTCGTGTGTGTTTCTTCTGGGTGCTCCAGCCTCCTCCCACGCTCATGTGTTTCCTCGGGGTGCTCCAGCGTTCTCCCACGCTCGTGTGTGTGTCCTCTAGGTGCTCCAGCATTCTCCCACGCTCGCGTGTGTTTCCTCTGGGGGCTCCAGCGTTCTCCCACGTTCGTGTGTGTTTCCTCTGGGTGCTCCATCCTCGTCCCACTGTCATGTGCGTTTCCTCTGGGTGCTCCAGAGTTCCCCACGCTCATGTGTGTTTCCTCTGGATGCTCCAGATTCATCCCACGTTTGTGTGCGTTTCGTCTGGGTGCTCCAGCGTTGTCCCACGCACGTGTGCGTTTCCTCTGGGTGCTCCATCCTCCTCCCACTTCGTGTTCATTTCATCTGGGTGCTCCAGCCTCCTCCTACGCTAGTGTGTGTTTCCTCTCGGTGCTCCAGCGTTGTCCCACGCTCGTGTGTGTTTCTTCTGGGTGCTCCAGCCTCCTCCCACGCTCATGTGTTTCCTCGGGGTGCTCCAGCGTTCTCCCACGCTCGTGTGTGTGTCCTCTAGGTGCTCCAGCATTCTCCCACGCTCGCGTGTGTTTCCTCTGTGTGCTCCAGCGTTCTCCCACGCTCGTGTGTGTTTCCTCTGGGTGCTCCAGATTCCTCCCACGCTAGTGAGTGTTTCCTCTGGGAGCTCCAGCCTCCTCCCACGCACGTGTGTGTTTCCTCTGGGGGCTCCAGCGTTCCCCACGCTCATGTGTGTTTCCTCTGGATGCTCCAGATTCATCCGACGCTTGTGTGCGTTTCCTCTGGGTATCCAGCCTCCTCCCACGCTCGTGTGCGTTTCCTCTGAGTGCTCCAGCCTCCTCCCACGCTCGTGTGCGTTTCCTCTGGGTGCTCCATCCTCGTCCCACTCTCAAGTGCGTTTCCTCTGTGTGCTCCAGAGTTCCCCACGCTCATGTGTGTTTCCTCTGGATGCTCCAGATTCATCCCACGCTTGTGTGCGTTTCATCTGGGTGCTCCAGCCTCCTCCCACGCTCGTGTGCGTTTCCTCTGGGTGCTCCAGCCTCCTCTCACGCTCATGTGTGTTTGCTCTGGATGCTCCAGCCTCCTCCCGCGCTCGTGTGTGTCTCCTCTGGGTGCTCCAGCCTCCTCCCACGCTCATGTGTGTTTCCTCGGGGTGCTCCAGCCTCCTCCCACGCTCGTGTGTGTTTCCTCTGGGTGCTCCAGCCTCCTCCCACCCTCGTGTGTGTTTCCTCTGAGTGCTCCAGCCTCCTCCCACGCGAGTGTGTATTTCCTCTGAGCGCTCCAGCCTCCTCCCATGGTCGTCTGTATTTCCTGTGGGTGCTCCAGATTCCTCCCACGCTTGTGTGCGTTTCATCTGGGTGCTCCAGCCTCCTCCCACGCTCGTGTGCGTTTCCTCTGAGTGCTCCAGCCTCCTCCCACGCTCATGTGTGTTTCCTCGGGGGTGCTCCAACGTTCTCCCACGCTCGTGTGTGTTTCCTCTGGGTGCTCAAGATTCCTCCCACGCTCGTGTGCGTTTCCTCTGGGTGCTCTAGCCTCCTCCCTCGCTCGTGTGCATTTCCTCTGGGTGCTCCAGCCAACTCCCACGCTCGTGTGCGATTCCTCTGTGTGCTCCAGCCTCCTCCCAGACTCGTATGCGTTTCCTCTGGGTGCTCCAGCCTCCTCCCACGCTCGTGTGTGTTTTCTTGGGGTGCTCCAACAGTTCTCCCACGCTCGTGTGTGTTTCCTCTGGGTGCTCCAGCCTCCTCCCACGGTCGTGTGCATTTCCTCCGGGTGCTCCAGCCTCCTCCCACGGTCGTGTGCATTTCCTCTGGGTGCTAGAGCCTCCTCCTACGCTAGTGTGTGTTTCCTCTGGGTGCTCCAGCGTTCTCCCACGCTCGTGTGTGTTTCCTCTGGGTGCTCCAGAGTTCCCCACGCTCATGTGTGTTTCCTCTGGATGCTCCAGATTCATCCCACGTTTGTGTGCGTTTCGTCTGGGTGCTCCAGCGTTGTCCCACGCACGTGTGCGTTTCCTCTGGGTGCTCCATCCTCCTCCCACTTCGTGTTCATTTCCTCTGGGTGCTCCAGCCTCCTCCTACGCTAGTGTGTGTTTCCTCTCGGTGCTCCAGCATTCTCCCACGCTCGCGTCTGTTTCCTCTGTGTGCTCCAGCGTTCTCCCACGCTCGTATGTGTTTCCTCTGGGTGCTCCAGATTCCTCCCACGCTAGTGAGTGTTTCCTCTGGGAGCTCCAGCCTCCTCCCACGCACGTGTGTGTTTCCTCTGGGGGCTCCAGCGTTCCCCACGCTCATGTGTGTTTCCTCTGGATGCTCCAGATTCATCCGACGCTTGTGTGCGTTTCCTCTGGGTATCCAGCCTCCTCCCACGCTCGTGTGCGTTTCCTCTGAGTGCTCCAGCCTCCTCCCACGCTCGTGTGCGTTTCCTCTGGGTGCTCCATCCTCGTCCCACTCTCAAGTGCGTTTCCTCTGTGTGCTCCAGCGTTCCCCACGCTCATGTGTGTTTCCTCTGGATGCTCCAGATTCATCCCACGCTTGTGTGCGTTTCATCTGGGTGCTCCAGCCTCCTCCCACGCTCGTGTGCGTTTCCTCTGGGTGCTCCAGCCTCCTCTCACGCTCATGTGTGTTTGCTCTGGATGCTCCAGCCTCCTCCCGCGCTCGTGTGTGTCTCCTCTGGGTGCTCCAGCCTCCTCCCACGCTCATGTGTGTTTCCTCGGGGTGCTCCAGCCTCCTCCCACGCTCGTGTGTGTTTCCTCTGGGTGCTCCAGCCTCCTCCCACCCTCGTGTGTGTTTCCTCTGAGTGCTCCAGCCTCCTCCCACGCGAGTGTGTATTTCCTCTGAGCGCTCCAGCCTCCTCCCATGGTCGTCTGTATTTCCTGTGGGTGCTCCAGCTTCCTCCCACGCTTGTGTGCGTTTCATCTGGGTGCTCCAGCCTCCTCCCACGCTCGTGTGCGTTTCCTCTGAGTGCTCCAGCCTCCTCCCACGCTCATGTGTGTTTCCTCGGGGGTGCTCCAACGTTCTCCCACGCTCGTGTGTGTTTCCTCTGGGTGCTCAAGATTCCTCCCACGCTCGTGTGCGTTTCCTCTGGGTGCTCTAGCCTCCTCCCTCGCTCGTGTGCATTTCCTCTGGGTGCTCCAGCCAACTCCCACGCTCGTGTGCGATTCCTCTGTGTGCTCCAGCCTCCTCCCAGACTCGTATGCGTTTCCTCTGGGTGCTCCAGCCTCCTCCCACGCTCGTGTGTGTTTTCTTGGGGTGCTCCAACAGTTCTCCCACGCTCGTGTGTGTTTCCTCTGGGTGCTCCAGCCTCCTCCCACGGTCGTGTGCATTTCCTCCGGGTGCTCCAGCCTCCTCCCACGGTCGTGTGCATTTCCTCTGGGTGCTAGAGCCTCCTCCTACGCTAGTGTGTGTTTCCTCTGGGTGCTCCAGCGTTCTCCCACGCTCGTGTGTGTTTCCTCTGGGTGCTCCAGCCTCCTCCCACGCTCGTGTGTGTTTCCTCTGGATGCTCCAGATTCCTCCCACGCTAGTGAGTGTTTCCTCTGGGTGCTCCAGCCTCCTCCCACGCTCGTGTGCGTTTCCTCCGGGTGCTCCAGCCTCCTCCCACACTCGTATGCGTTTCCTCTGGGTACTCCAGCCTGCTCCCACGCTCGTGTGCGTTTCCTCTGAGTGCTCCAGCCTCCTCCCACGCTCGTGTGCGTTTCCTCTGGGTGCTCCAGCCTCCTCCCACACTCGTGTGCATTTCCTCTCGGTGCTCCAGCCTCCTCCCACGCTCGTGTGCGTTTCCTCTCGGTGCTCCAGCCTCCTCCCCCGCTCCTGTGCGTTTCCTCTGGGTGCTCCAGCCTCCTCCCACGCTCGTGTGTGTTTCCTTTGGGTGCTCCAGCGTCTTCCCACGGTCGTGTGCATTTCCTCCGGGTGCTCCAGCCTCCTCCCACGGTCATGTGCATTTCCTCTGGGTGCTCCAGCCTCCTCCTACGCTGGTCTGCGTTTCCTCTGGGTGCTCCAGCGTTCTCCCACGCTCGTGTGTGTTTCCTCTGGGTGCTCCAGATTCCTCCACGCTAGTGAGTGTTTCCTCTGGGAGCTCCAGCCTCCTCCCACTCTCATGTGCGTTTCCTCTGGGTGCTCTAGATTCCTCCCACGCACGTGTGTGTTTCCTCTGGGTGCTTCAGCGTTCCCCACGCTCATGTGTGTTTCCTCTGGATGCTCCAGATTCATCCGACGCTTGTGTGCGTTTCCTCTGGGTATCCAGCCTCCTCCCACGCTCGTGTGCGTTTCCTTTGGGTGCTCCAGCCTCCTCCCACGCTCGTGTGTCTTTCCTCTGGGTGCTCCAGCCTCTTACCGCGCTCGTGTGTGTTTCCTCTGGGTGCTCCAGCGTTCTCCAACGCTAGTGAGTGTTTCCTCTGGGAGCTCCAGCCTCCTCCCACTCTCATGTGCGTTTCCTCTGGGTGCTCTAGATTCCTCCCACGCACGTGTGTGTTTCCACTGGGTGCTCCAGCATTCCCCACGCTGATGTGTGTTTCCTCTGGATGCTCCAGATTCATCCGACGCTTGTGTGTGTTTCCTCTGTGTGCTCCAGCCTCCTCCCACGCACGTGTGTGTTTCCTCTGGGGGCTCCAGCGTTCTCCCACGTTCGTGTGTGTTTTCTCTGGGTGCTCCATCCTCGTCCCACTGTCATGTGCGTTTCCTCTGGGTGCTCCAGAGCTCCCCACGCTCATGTGTGTTTCCTCTGGATGCTCCAGATTCATCCCACGCTTGTGTGCGATTCCTCTGGGTGCTCCAGCCTCCTCCAACACAGGTATGCGTTTCTTCTGGGTGCTCCAGCCTCCTCCCAAGCTCGTGTGCGTTTCCTCTGGGTGCTCCAGCCTCCTCCCACGCTCGTGTGCGTTTCGTCTGGGTGCTCCAGCGTTGTCCCACGCACGTGTGCGTTTCCTCTGGGTGCTCTATCCTCCTCCCACTTCGTGTTCATTTCCTCTGGGTGCTCCAGCCTCCTCCTACGCTAGTGTGTGTTTCCTCTCGGTGCTCCGGCGTTGTCCCACGCTCGTGTGTGTTTCTTCTGGGTGCTCCAGCCTCCTCCCACGCTCATGTGTTTCCTCGGGGTGCTCCAGCGTTCTCCCACGCTCGTGTGTGTGTCCTCTAGGTGCTCCAGCATTCTCCCACGCTCGCGTGTGTTTCCTCTGTGTGCTCCAGCGTTCTCCCACGCACGTGTGTGTTTCCTCTGGGTGCTCCAGATTCCTCCCACGCTAGTGAGTGTTTCCTCTGGATGCTCCAGATTCATCCGACGCTTGTGTGCGTTTCCTCTGGGTATCCAGCCTCCTCCCACGCTCGTGTGCGTTTCCTCTGGGTGCTCCAGCCTCCTCCCACGCTCGTGTGCGTTTCCTCTGGGTGCTCCAGCCTCCTCCCACGCTCGTGTGTGTTTCCTCTGGGTGCTCCATCCTCCTCCCACGCGAGT